>NW_016814072.1:17255-37659 GCF_001698545.2 Rhinopithecus bieti | reverse complement strand
AAAAAAAAAAAAAAAAAAAGCCAGTCTTTTCTTTCCATGAATATATGATTTTTCACAGTTTATTAACTTCTTTCTAAGCCTCCGTTTTATCATTTTTCTTGTAGTTGGCGTCTCCCGCATGGGTTCTCATTAGGATTAATTGAGATGTTATCTGTGGAGCATTTAGCACAATTCCTGACAAAGGAGAAAAATTCAGGGGATGCCCCTCTTTTTGTGTTAGAAAGCTGCTTGGTAAATTTACTGCAAGTACTACAAAAGTGATTGTGAGGCGATTGTTATCATAGCATAAATATTACAATAATAGAATCATTTCCAATACATCTTCCAGCGACACCAAAGGAAAATATACTGATTTTTTATTGCTGACATGTAGAAAAACTGATTTGTCTATATTTACTTTGCAACTGGTTGTCTCACTGACCTGTCTCACCACATCTATCACTTTTAAATATGTGGTTTCTTCATATTTTAATGCCTCTGAAATCAAGTCATGGTTTATAGTCAATGTCAGAAACCATGTACTCTCCGCAGCTGTCGTTGGAGAAGACAGGTCCTGGCAGACCTGCCATTGCTGGGACATGATTTTCATCTGGGCGTGGCAGCCGTCCATTCACTTGGCCATCAATGTGAGGTATCTCCATTGGCAGCACTTGGATGCAGTTGCAGTTTAAATTAAATTTGGATGGAACATTATTACTTGTCTGCAAAATGATTACAGATGATAAAATATGGAGACAAAAATGTATTATATGTACAGCCAGTGCTTGTACATACCAATGTAATGTAGTACTGATTTGTAAATATCTCCAGTAGATCATGCCGTTGTTAAATGCAGAGAGGTTGTTGTAACAGATTCATGCATCAAGAGAGACTCTCACTAGGTGCTAAATATCTGTCTAAAGTTTCCAGTGTCTTCCAAGAAAAAAGTATTAGCTTGTGCCCTGATGTAATTCAATTAAAAAATAAATAAATCTACAGTCTTGATCAAACTGGAAATATAAAGAGACTATTATTTTGAATAATTCTTGAAATTATACAGTTAATCCTAAAGATTATGACTACAGGTTACCAAAACCAACACGTCCCCATGAAGATATGCATAATTGCAAAAGACCAAACATCTCTCGGAAGAATCTCTAGACTATGAAATGAACATTGATTATGTCTCGCAGAGGAAGGCAGTATACATTGTATAGGTAAACATTTTTATTGCCTCCCAGAAAAAAGTATAAAATTATTTCAGTGCTTTAATTTTTCTATAATTGGCTATTACCAAATTTTATTTTATTTTATTTTATTTTTGAGACCAAGTCACACTCTTGTCACCCAGGCTGGAGTGCAATGGTGTGATCTCGGCTCACTGCAATCTCCACCTCCAGAGTTCAAGAGATTCTCCTGCCTCAGCCTCCTGAGTAGCTGGGATTACAGGACCCCGCCACCATACCCAGCTTATTTTTGTATTTTGAGTAGAGATGGGGTTTCACCATGTTGGCCCGACTGGTCTCGAACTCCTGACTTCAGGTGATCCACCTGCCTCAGCCTCCCAAAGTGCTGGGATTACAGGCATGAGCCACTGCCCCCGGCCTCAAAGTGATTTTAAATATTTAAATTGATTACATTTTGGAATCAAGAAACTGCAGCCATTTTAAGTTTTGTTTTTGTCTTCTTCAGTTCTCTAGATAGCTTGACCCATCAGCCTTAGTGAAAGGGCAGCCCTGCAGAGAATTAAAACCATGAATTCCAGCGTCAGAAGGCTTGTATTTTAATCCTCACACCAATACTCATTGTTACCTGATTATGATAAATCTGTGTATTGTTTTAATGTGGATCTTATCCCCCTATTAACTGGTGCTGATAATGCTTACACCCCGGATTATCATATGATTTCATTCTTGCAATGTGTCTGAAACCACACCATTTTCAGTTTCAAAAATAAAACATATTGGATTGCAAGCAAGTGAGAATGAAAATAGACAAGCATAACCATACACACACATTTTAAAGCATTGTACATTTAACAGATTCCTTATTGTATGATGTTCAATTGTCATAATAGATCTAAATTAGCATACTTTGTTGGCATTCACTTTGGAGTTCTGCTGAGATAGGTGATTACAGCAAGTGAAGGTCAAGAGGCAGAAATCCAAACACGTCAGTGTCCTGTGTTCACCCCAAAGCTCCAGTTTTTGCTTCCTTAATCTTCATAACAGGAATAGCCACTCACACCCTGGAGAGCATTGCCCAACTCAGAACAGCCAGAGCAGAGCTGACCAAAACCTTGTCCAACACTCTGCCTATGTTTACACCTGCCTGGCAGCCACTGGTATCCAATGGTAAGAGCTGAGAACTTCCAATCCCATTCTGCCTTCTGCATGCCAAATTCGCCTAACGATATTCTCTGTGGTCCAAAAGACTTCGTTTCTTGCATTTGTGATGTTCTTATTGATCATGAAATTCAAAGATCAGCAGGATATACCGATGTAGATACAATTTTGGGTTTATCTGTGTCTCTTTATTGGAAGTCCCTGGTTTTCTCAATATGGAGTCACTGGCAAGTTCCAGCTTTCTGCCCAAGGAAGAGACTACCGTATAAATGCTGAACTTCAAAAAGACTAATTAGTGAACCAAGTACAAATTGAGCCCAATAATTATATCATTCTCTTTGCTTAACTTTGGCTATAAATATTTTATTTTATGCATTTTTATGAGCTTATATCTAAAGTATGAAACTGAAATAACTGTCAGGATTGAAAGAAGAAAATGAGACAAATATTCTTCAAAGCTACATCCATATACCAATGCTCTGTAGAGTTTCACCCGTGTTTTTAAGCTAAAATTTAAACAAAATTGTGTTTGTCTGAGTTTCCCAAATTAGGTTATTGTGTCTATTTATGACAGGCAGTTCCTGTCATGTAATATGATTATATGGGCTTTATCAGAAGTGACACATTGGATGATTTATATGATGTGTCAGCCAGAAAGATACAAAGGAAGATAATTTCCTGTAATTACTTTTAAAAGAATTTTGAAAATGGATTTTAAATAAATAGTATGTGACTTGTATTTGAAGTAATTTTTAAATATCATTCCAAGACATTACTGAGAATGAAATAATCAAAGAGGTGGCATGTTAACAAGCCTTTTCTAATGGATTAAAACAATGAGTTTTAATTTTGAGTTTAAATAAACACATTGCTTGTTGTGTCATCTTCTGATAGTGTGATATTAGTAGGTGCAACTTTGGAATTGCTCAATGCTCACCCAGCAGAGAGAGGTGTTGCTGTGTCTCTCATTGTTTTGGTTATGCCATTGTTTGTTCAAAACCTTAACTCGTTTGTGCTCTTTGCTTTGCTGTTCATCTCCGACCCAAATCCTTCACACCTTTCACAGCCAGGAGAAAAAAGGTTATTGCCTAAAAGCCTTTCCTGACCATATTTGCCTCTATGGATCCCTGCCTTTTGAAGAAATCCCTAGCCCTTGGGATCTCTGCCGGTGTTTTCACGTGGCTGTTTTGAATCCCTGGGACTACCACTGTGTGCCACAGCTGGCCCCATGTGTAGTGGATTTCCCGCACTTGTATATTATTTATTGCCATGACACGGAGCAACTTGCCCCAGACTGTTCCCTGACTTTTGCCAGTCTTTCTCCCTTTTGACATGGTGATTTATTTCATTTTACTGGTTTATTTCACAACAGATCTGACATATATTCAGCATGGCAGAGGGAGAAAACAACAGGTCTTCAAAATCTCTGCGGTGCAGGCCTGGGTTTAGATACCATCTATTTTCCGAGGAATGTGGATTATTACGTGGGGATCATTTCCTTTATCTGTAAAGTGGGATTCATAGTACTCACCTCATTAGCTGGCCAACGCATTAACTGGCCAAGGCTCTGTCTTTTCGCTAACTTCTGTAATGCCAGGATCTTGCATTTAGCACATTACCAGATGCAGTGGGAGCTCAAAAGAATCTGTTGAATAAAATAGCTGGGGTATGATTTTCACTTCCATCCTTAACATTATTAACTGTAATTCAGAATTCTTACCTGGCTACAATGCCTGGGTTAACATTTTGCCCAGTTCAGTTGACTGTCCAAAGGCTCTACCAACAGCTAGTTTTGATTTATCAAAACTTAACTGAGTTATTAGGTTCCTGGTTTTTTTTCCATGCATTTACATTGTCTTCCAATTAAATGATAATTTCTCGTTAGTCATCATCCATCTATTTTTCTGTTTAAGCATTCACATTTGTCAATGGCACAGAGATTAGCACATAGTAGATGTTTATTGTTCATTGACTAATTAATGTAATGCACAGATGTGTTTCAGAAAAAAAGTCCTTTTGATCTATGCAGGTGTTAAAAAAGGAAAGAAAATCACTAATTTGCTATTTCTGTGTCGTGTGTTTCATAAGGGCCGGGGCTGTGTCCTGTGGTTCATCATTTATTCTCAGGTTCCCAGAGTCTCAGGCACTTGGCATACACTATGCCATCGATGATAGATGAGTGAATAGTTTCATGGAAATTGAGGATCATTGTTCACAATTTTGATGCATAATATCTTTCCCAATATCAGAGTAGCTGTCATCAAATGCTTTGTCCGAAACTGCCCTGCCCTCAAAAGACCAGAATGCCTTGAAAAGTCATTTCCAGTAAGTTGACCATGGGGAAGTTGAGGCTTGGTTGATGGATGACTGTAGTTTATATTCATTGGGTAGTTTATAGACCCACTATAGCTCTCTATGTGTGTGGGTGGATGTGAGGGTTTCTCACAAGGCCTTTTCTAAGTTGGTTCCAACACCAGAAAATTATTTGAAGCCAAAAATAATTTCTTTCCAGTTTACACCTTCTTAATCCATGTAACAGGAATTCTAATGAATCTCATCAGGTAACTGATATATGCAATAAAATAAGATCATTTTAAGACACCACTAATCTGACAACATCCTTAGTAGGATCACACGTTTCTACCAAAATTGAAAGCTTCTTGTAAATATAGAGCCATCTTAAGAGATGAACAGATGGCAAAGCTTGGGACCTATAGACACCTGGGAAGGATCTTGCAAGCTCAAGTGGGAAATGTGTTTTAGAGATCAATGGTCAACTCTCCCATGTGCTAATGTTCAGACTCTCCTAGAAGCTCTTCACTTACAGCAGTGGCTCCACGACCTTTTTGGCACCAGGGACCGGTTTCATGACAGACAATTTTTTTCATGGACTTGGGGGATGGTTTGGGATATAACTGTTTGGGATATAACTGTTCCACCTCAGATCATCAGGCATTAGATTCTCATAAGGCATGTGCAACCTAAATCCCTTGCAGGTGCAATTTACAGTAGGGTTTGTGCTCCTATGAGAATCTAATGATATTGCTGATTTGACAGGAGGCAGAATTCAGGTGGTAACACTCTCTTCTCCCTGCTGTGCTGCCCGGTTTCTAACAGGCCACAGACTAGTACCAGTCCATGGCCCAGGGACTGGAGACCTCTGACTTAAAGTAAAAATACGTGAAAATTGTTTCTTAAGAGAAAGATAATTTCTTCTAAGAAAGGATAATTTCCGCATCATATGAAGAAAGACCTATTTTTATTAATGCTTTAACTACTTTATTGTTACTAAAAGACCAGATGTACAATATTCAACTTGATTTTTTCACGGTGGTTGTGAAATACATTATCATGCTGAACTTGGACATCTCTATGTAGCAAGAAGGGCCTACATAGAACATGGAGGCTCTTCTTTGGGTTTTGTTTGTGACATGTCTGAGCTCTTCCATGGCTGACCCACTATTAAACAAAATACTGGGATGTAATTTTGCCTAATTGTAAGGGTATATAAATGCAGTCATCTTAAAAGCATTCTACACACCCTCACTAAAAGAGGACTGCATTAGTACACAGGAAATGTTCTTTTTATTTATTTAACCTTCAAGTTCCTTATTAGCAGTTGTAGCATAGTAAAGATTTATTCTTCAGTAAAATCCAAAGACTCCATTTACCAAATTTTTATTCTATACTTTAATGAAACTTGTCTGTAGGGCTTTTAAAATTCATTTATAAAGTTGGAAATATATTCAGCTCTGCTGTCGTAGAGATAGATGGCCACATTATTACTTGTCTGTCAAATATAAGTAGGGCTGTTAATAATGGGGAGACAACTACGAAAGCTTCCAAACATGGGTGTTTCCTTTGCAGGAAATTGCAATTCTAACCCCTGCATTCCTCTTGGAATCAGTTACCTGACTTTGCAAGTATTATGAAATAGCTTACTTTTATAGTTAGGGGTACAAGACCTAAGTTAATGTTCTTCAAAACATTGCCTCTAAGAAGGCAAGTGAAGCTGAA
Organism: Rhinopithecus bieti; assembly: GCF_001698545.2. Taxonomy (NCBI): domain Eukaryota; kingdom Metazoa; phylum Chordata; class Mammalia; order Primates; family Cercopithecidae; genus Rhinopithecus; species Rhinopithecus bieti. The sequence continues at coordinate 31,318 of NW_016814072.1, read as the reverse complement.
GACTATAAACATGAAGAAGATGTGAACATGATACCTGAAGCAGGGTGGTGCCAGCCCGTTCTGTCCACTCCAAAAGGATAGCCCTCATTCCATTCTGTCCCGTGTACGTATTTCTACTTGATGCTGAGATCGGGGCAGGAGCCAAGTAAGTGAAGAACTGCAGGGTGTTGTAAAAAGATCAGACTATGGCCAGGCAGAGTGGCTCATGCCTGTAATTCCAGCACTTTCGGAGGCCGAAGTGGGTGGATCATGAGGTCAGGAGTTCGAGACCAGCCTGACCAACATGGTGAAACCCCCGTCTCTACCAAAAATACAAAAATTAGCTGGGCATAGTGGTGTGCGCCTGTAATCCCAGGTACTCAGCAGGCTGAGGTAGGGGAATCACTTGAACCCGGGAGGTGGAGGTTGCAGTGAGTGGAGATTGTACCACTGCACTCTAGCCTGGATGACGGAGAGAGACTCCATCTCAATACAATAAAATAAGATAAATAAAATGAAATAAAATAAAATAAAGTAAAATAAATCAGACTCCTTCTCAGCCCTTAAAGTATTGATACATATTTGGAAATACCTTCCTTTTTCTCAGCCTCAGCAATAGAGTCTAGAAATAGAATGCAATAAAAGAAACAGTGTTAGAATACATTAAAAAAGGATTTTCCAGACTAGACGGTCCAATTTTAAAAATATCTATAGATAGGTGTAACTAAGTCCCTATTTTAGCTATCTTTACCCCTCTATCTTAGGGTAAACCAGTGAGTCAATACAACCCTAGAATTCCCCAAATGTGAATTGGAGATGCACTATCCAACAATAGGTAATATCTATGAAAACTGTTGAGACATGTTATCAGTTACTATGCATGTGGTAGGCACCCTTCCTGCTGTAGTAGATACAACAGTAATGTACAAAAAGGACACCTGAAACATTACTAGTGCTATGAAGCTCATCTGGATCTCCAAGAAAAGAGAAGTCATTATGGGTTGGTTGCCACAGCAAAGCGTTCGTGCAAAAGTGAAACCGGAATTAGTCCCTGAAGATGAGTGTTGAATGTAGAGAGATTGACAAGGATGCTGAAGAATTTAGTAATATTTGAATTATGTATTAGGTCCAAAAAAAGATGACTCAATCAAGAAAAAAATAAACATCTTTTTTTAAAATTCATTTCATTGTTGAAAGAACAATAGTTGGCTTGTTTTAAAATTTTCCTTTTAAGTCATTTTCTTCTGGTTAGTTTTCAAATATTGGGTATTTTGAGACTTTACTCATGAGAAAATCAGCAATAATATGTTCATTTATTTTCATAAACTAAATAAGATAACACTGACACCTGGAAACATTAATTTTTTTCACTTGGGAGGAAAACATTGTTAGTCTTTGGCAATATGTGATTATGGATGTGATTTGGTAGAGTGGCTGACCTGTCATCCATGTTGATTGTTTTGTGAGTGTGTTTCAGTTTGTAGCTTCTATGTGATGACAATTTCACTCATCTACATCATAGGCCAGGGGAGGATAATGTACAGCTATGTCCTCACTGCTTAGTGTGTCCTCAGGATTGAGAAGCTGCTTGGTTAAGAAAAGCTGTGAGCTGCAGGGACAAGAACCCTGGTGCTGAGACAACCTCTTATTTTCCTTCAGCATTCCATATTCTGGAAGGGTTTTATAGACTCTGTTTGGGAGCAGAGGAAAGGTCATGCCAGAAGAATAATTGCAGATTTTCTTAATTCTTAAATGTATTTCTTAATGTAATTTGAATTCTTAATGTATTTCTTAATGTAATTCTTAATGTAATTCTTAATGTATTTATTAAGTGTAATTCTTAAATGTATAATCTCTGTGTTTGGTGAAAGAGAGAAAACCACCCTGTCAGCATATATCCCTGAGAAGTATTATATATATATATCCAGCAAGAGTTAGCTGGCATTGGTAGAAAAATATACGTTAAGGGTGCAAAGTCTCCTCTGGCATAAAATCTCTTTTGTCTTTTGAGAATTTAAAGAATATCCAATCACAACTGATTTTTATCCATTTTCATCAATTATTGAGTTGTTATCCAGTGCTAACATGACCAACTAAAGTAGACACTTTCAAGCACATTAGGGAGGCACTATAGCTTCATGGTTAAGAATGTTGGCTTTTAAAATTTAGACATGGTTTAAGTCCACTCTCTTATTGATCTAAGGTGTAACCTTGAAGAAATTGCTTAAACTCTCTGGCTCTCCTGGTTCTCATCTGAAAAATGAGACAAGAATAATATCTATCTTATAAGATTGTCTTGGAAATCATATAAAATATTTTCACATAATGCCAAGAAGGAAGGTTTTGTTTTACCAATTATTCATTGATCTCAAACAATACGAGAACAGGATGTAGGTGTGTTTCTTTGCAAACACATTCAAGAGCTCTTTCTCTTCCTTTCTCACTGAGAGGACAATGGGCACAACGAGGGAAGTACAGGCCACCCAGGGGACCGGATGCTATCATTGTCCTCGTTCACACGCAATACAGCATGAGCGTCTTGGGTGGAACAATTTGACTACAGCTCTTTTATAAACCATGGCGTTTAAGTTATCCCTTGATTTTCTGGTATGTTCTTTATGAAGAACAAAGCTTTGTTAGCTCATGATTCTGGAGCCTGGAACGTCCAAGACGGAGGAGCTGGCATCTGGTGAAAGCTTTCTTGCTAAGTCATCCCATAGCAGAAGGGCAAACAGAGGATGAGAAAAAGAAGAGGTTGAACTTGTCTTTTTATAAGGAACTTACTCCTGTGATAACAAGCCTATCCCTGTAATGATGGCATTACTCCATTCCTGAAGACGACGGCACTCCCTTGACCCCAAAACCTCCTATCAGGTCATGCCTCCCAACATGGCTGCACTGGAGATCAAGTTTCCAACACATGCGCTTTGGGAGAAACGTTCAAACCATAGCAGTTATTATGAGAATCTCTGCTCAACTGGGGTTCAGCAGAGAATTTTTCCTAATTTCTACCAGATTTAGGTTATGGGGTGAAAACATTTGAATGACATCTAATTTTGTTCTTCTTGTTACTGACTTCATCATCGACTAAGTATTCTGTTTCAACCTCGTTACAAAGATAAGATTTTGAAATTCAGTCCACTGAGGCACATAATTTGCACTGGCATTTCATCATGTTCATACATAATGGATATGTCTTTATATCAGTGTTGATTTGCATGGGCATGCACAGACTCACATCTTCATAGACAGCCCAAAATATTAAAGATGTCAACAAAAAAGTATGTTTCTTGGACAGAATTTTTACTGAATCATCATCACATATCACTTCTCTACTATAAGCTGAAATCATGTGTCATTAGTGTTTTCAGCTAACTGAACTATAATCTGCTTTAAGAAAATAAAATACAATACAACAACCAATCAAGGCAGGGACCTGAAGACTCGCAAGTCTTTGCAATCTACATTTACCTTTCAGCTCTCTGCACTGTTTCTGAACACATTTTAATAATGTAAAATTAGAACCTTAGCCTCTGTGCTCAGAATTCATCAGTTCATAATACACTATTTTATTTACTAATTATTTAATATTTCTATTTTGCTCAAGTTGATCAAATCCCTATAAATTTATCATCTGATCTTTGCTGGTAGAATTCTAGTCATCAAGGAACGGCTATGTCCTTGTCACAGAGCACAGTGCCATAAGACTCAGAATTTCATCTTTTTTTTTGAGTGGGGGGAGACAGGTTCTCACACTGTCACCCAGTTGGAGTGCACTGGTGCAATCTCAGCTCTCATCTCCCAGGCTCAAGTGATTCTCATGACTCAGCCTCCCGAGTAGCTGGGACCACAGGTGACTGCCACCATGTCCAGCTAATTTTGTATTTTTTAAGGAGGTGTTTTCTCCATGTGGGCCAGGCTGGTCTTGAACTCCTGGCCTCTCAAAGTGCTACGATTACAGGCTTAAGTCACCACACCCAGCCAGAATTTAACTTTGTAACTTAAAATTCATGATTTACTTTTATGAAGAATTTCCCATTTTGTGCATTTTGTAACTATATTGAACAAAGATAAAAGTTTTCTTTTCTGTTAACCACTTAAAATTTTAAGGCTCAAAATATATATTGAATATGATTTTCTAAAATATGTCAAAATAATTTCTTTTAACTCAGGGGCTTAAAAGATTTTAAACTTATTTTGATGACTCAATTGATCATTATTATACACAAGATTTTAAAATTATCTGTCAACATGATTTATTTACTCATTTATTTTTTGATTTGCCCCTGTCTTGCCTTGCTGGAAACCATTGCTTTTCTTCTAAGGGTTTTCCTAACATAAGTACTTTAATTTAAAACAGCTTCTATATATTGCTGCTTCTAGTCTGCTGTTAAAACAAAAAACAAAACAAAACCTAACAACAACATCTATGTTACAGATTGTCTTGAAAATTACATACAACATTTGCACACAATGCCAGAAGTCCTTTGGTTAACCAGTTATTTGTTGGTCTGAAAAGCAGCTGGTCGGTACTGTCACATTTCCTTTTACGGGATTTTAAAATCTTTTAAAGTCAGTTGGTTTATTCCTCTTTTGTGACTGCTGTATTGCAACTATACAGACAAGAGAAAACATTACTCAGTTAAAAGTAATTTATTGGTAGTAAAATAGAGTGCTAGATTTAGTTGGGAAGTAGAGAAAGCTGAAATTATTGATTAAAATGTGAGAATTGTCCAGGCACAGTGGCTCATGCCTCTAATGCCAGTACTTTGGGAGGCTGAGGAGGGTAGATCACCTGAGGTCAGGAGTTGAAGACCAGCCTGGCCAACATGGTGAAACCCTGTCTGTACTGAAAATACAAAATTAGCTGGGTGTGGGGCAGGCACCTGTAATCCCAGCAACTCGGGAAGCTGAGGCAGGAGGATCTCTTAACCCCAGGGCGCAGAGGTTGTAATGAGCTGAGATTGCATCACTGCACTCCAGCCTGGGTGACAGAGTGAGACTCCATCTCAAAAAAATAGATAAATAAATAAATAAAATGAGTGAGAATTAATTGCATTTAATTCATTAGCTAAAAGTTAATACATTAAAATAAAAAAATTGGAATGAAGGCTGGGCTTTAATTTAAAAAAAAAGGTATTTCTTTGTTTAAACCATTTGTTTTGCTAATTAACCAGGCAAAATAATAATTAGAGACTTAACAAACTAAGAAAGAAAATGTTGAAAATCATAAAAGCAAATATTTAAAATTGTTTTAATGACCAGAGGTGAAAAGTGCACAGAAACTATCATTCTCCATTATTGTTGGTGTCAGCAAAATTGGCTTGACTCCTTTGGAAAACCATTTGAGTTATAAAATAAATAACTTCTCCGATTCAGTAATCCTATTTCTGGGAATTTGTCCAATGAAAATAATTTAAATGAAGGCAAAATCCACTTGAACAAAAGTAATATTTGTTGTATCATATATTTAAGAGTAAAATCTGAGAAGATGATAAATATACACAATAAAAAATACGTAAATAAATGATGGAGCTGGTACTAAATGGAATATTACGCTCTCATTCAAGAAATGGAAGATATCCAATACAGAATGCTTATAGAAAGCTCATGTGTTTCTTCAAGTTCGAGACAGCATCTGGAGGACATCTAATTGTTTCCTCTCTTCCCTAAAATCCCACTAAAGTAATGGTATGGAAGTACAAAGAACTATATTTGTAAAAGGCAGGTCACAAATATTGATAAATATCTAGACCACTGAAAACATTTGGAGTCATTTACAAATACATCAGAGTTAATTATAGCCTGAAATGTGCATGGAAATAGCATTAGAGAAGGCAGAAGACACTGCCTTCTGATGTGTCCTTTGAGACACCCTGATCTTTTAATAAAAGTACGGAAAATGAGGATAGAAAGTGTGGCAGAGATCAACATCATTAATTGCAAAACTGTCAATGGAAGAACTGTGGAAATCTTTTCACACAGGGACATGCCTCTCCTCACCATCCCCTCCATGCCCAACACCTTTTGATTGTGGTTCTTTTCTCCAAGTTAAATGTGCTATGCACCCATTGAACATGGGAAGAATAAGGATCGCCCAGAGTCAAACCTTCCTCATTCTATCAAGGATGGAGATGAGAGGAGCCAGTCTTCCTCCCTGCTTCCCACATGTGTGCTTCAAGCTGAAATGTTCCTGTCAGCAAAGCTTACCTGTGTATGCAAAGGTAATAGTCAACTCACCTTCTCGAGGGAGGACTGGTGGAGAAACAGGCTTCCATGGTTGCAGAAGAAATTCTGAGAAGCCTTTGCTAATTTATCTAGTCCTTCATTCATAAATACAAGCAAACAACCAAGTGTCACCAGATAAGAAGAAAACACTAGTACCTGCCCTCTAAAATGGGAAGAATGAGGAAATCATACAAAATATTAAGGGAACAGAAAAGATTTTAAATGGTTTCCAATTAGCATCCTGAGAGAAATTTAAGAAGGTAATTCTATAAAATAAGAGCAGACTATGACTCAAAGGATTTAAAAAATTCTAAAATAATTCTGGAAAGATGTTAAAATGTGAAACTTCATATTAAAAAAAATTTTAACTTACCATGATTCAGTATTCTGATATTTGTTGTAATTAAAGCAGACAGCCCAAAATATTAAAGATGTCAACAAAAAAGTATGTTTCTTGGACAGAATTTTTACTGAATCATCATCACATATCACTTCTCTACTATAAGCTGAAATCATGTGTCATTAGTGTTTTTCAGCTAACTGAACTATAATCTGCTTTAAGAAAATAAAATACAATACAACAACCAATCAAGGCAGGGACCTGAAGACTCGCAAGTCTTTGCAATCTACATTTACCTTTCAGCTCTCTGCACTGTTTCTGAACACATTTTTAATAATGTAAAATTAGAACCTTAGCCTCTGTGCTCAGAATTCATCAGTTCATAATACACTATTTTATTTACTAATTATTTAATATTTCTATTTTGCTCAAGTTGATCAAATCCCTATAAATTTATCATCTGATCTTTGCTGGTAGAATTCTAGTCATCAAGGAACGGCTATGTCCTTGTCACAGAGCACAGTGCCATAAGACTCAGAATTTCATCTTTTTTTTTGAGTGGGGGGAGACAGGTTCTCACACTGTCACCCAGTTGGAGTGCACTGGTGCAATCTCAGCTCTCATCTCCCAGGCTCAAGTGATTCTCATGACTCAGCCTCCCGAGTAGCTGGGACCACAGGTGACTGCCACCATGTCCAGCTAATTTTTGTATTTTTTAAGGAGGTGTTTTCTCCATGTGGGCCAGGCTGGTCTTGAACTCCTGGCCTCTCAAAGTGCTACGATTACAGGCTTAAGTCACCACACCCAGCCAGAATTTAACTTTGTAACTTAAAATTCATGATTTACTTTTTATGAAGAATTTCCCATTTTTGTGCATTTTTGTAACTATATTGAACAAAGATAAAAGTTTTCTTTTTCTGTTAACCACTTAAAATTTTAAGGCTCAAAATATATATTGAATATGATTTTCTAAAATATGTCAAAATAATTTCTTTTAACTCAGGGGCTTAAAAAGATTTTAAACTTATTTTGATGACTCAATTGATCATTATTATACACAAGATTTTAAAATTATCTGTCAACATGATTTATTTACTCATTTATTTTTTGATTTGCCCCTGTCTTGCCTTGCTGGAAACCATTGCTTTTCTTCTAAGGGTTTTCCTAACATAAGTACTTTAATTTAAAACAGCTTCTATATATTGCTGCTTCTAGTCTGCTGTTAAAAACAAAAAACAAAAACAAAACCTAACAACAACATCTATGTTACAGATTGTCTTGAAAATTACATACAACATTTGCACACAATGCCAGAAGTCCTTTGGTTAACCAGTTATTTGTTGGTCTGAAAAGCAGCTGGTCGGTACTGTCACATTTCCTTTTTACGGGATTTTTAAAAATCTTTTAAAGTCAGTTGGTTTATTCCTCTTTTGTGACTGCTGTATTGCAACTATACAGACAAGAGAAAAACATTACTCAGTTAAAAAGTAATTTATTGGTAGTAAAAATAGAGTGCTAGATTTAGTTGGGAAGTAGAGAAAGCTGAAATTATTGATTAAAATGTGAGAATTGTCCAGGCACAGTGGCTCATGCCTCTAATGCCAGTACTTTGGGAGGCTGAGGAGGGTAGATCACCTGAGGTCAGGAGTTGAAGACCAGCCTGGCCAACATGGTGAAACCCTGTCTGTACTGAAAATACAAAAATTAGCTGGGTGTGGGGGCAGGCACCTGTAATCCCAGCAACTCGGGAAGCTGAGGCAGGAGGATCTCTTAACCCCAGGGCGCAGAGGTTGTAATGAGCTGAGATTGCATCACTGCACTCCAGCCTGGGTGACAGAGTGAGACTCCATCTCAAAAAAATAGATAAATAAATAAATAAAAATGAGTGAGAATTAATTGCATTTAATTCATTAGCTAAAAGTTAATACATTAAAATAAAAAAATTGGAATGAAGGCTGGGCTTTAATTTAAAATAAAAGGTATTTCTTTGTTTAAACCATTTGTTTTGCTAATTAACCAGGCAAAAATAATAATTAGAGACTTAACAAACTAAGAAAGAAAATGTTGAAAAATCATAAAAAGCAAATATTTAAAATTGTTTTAATGACCAGAGGTGAAAAAGTGCACAGAAACTATCATTCTCCATTATTGTTGGTGTCAGCAAAAATTGGCTTGACTCCTTTGGAAAACCATTTGAGTTATAAAAATAAATAACTTCTCCGATTCAGTAATCCTATTTCTGGGAATTTGTCCAATGAAAATAATTTAAATGAAGGCAAAATCCACTTGAACAAAAGTAATATTTGTTGTATCATATATTTAAGAGTAAAATCTGAGAAGATGATAAATATACACAATAAAAAATACGTAAATAAATGATGGAGCTGGTACTAAATGGAATATTACGCTCTCATTCAAGAAATGGAAGATATCCAATACAGAATGCTTATAGAAAGCTCATGTGTTTCTTCAAGTTCGAGACAGCATCTGGAGGACATCTAATTGTTTCCTCTCTTCCCTAAAATCCCACTAAAGTAATGGTATGGAAGTACAAAGAACTATATTTGTAAAAGGCAGGTCACAAATATTGATAAATATCTAGACCACTGAAAACATTTGGAGTCATTTACAAATACATCAGAGTTAATTATAGCCTGAAATGTGCATGGAAATAGCATTAGAGAAGGCAGAAGACACTGCCTTCTGATGTGTCCTTTGAGACACCCTGATCTTTTTAATAAAAGTACGGAAAATGAGGATAGAAAGTGTGGCAGAGATCAACATCATTAATTGCAAAACTGTCAATGGAAGAACTGTGGAAATCTTTTCACACAGGGACATGCCTCTCCTCACCATCCCCTCCATGCCCAACACCTTTTTGATTGTGGTTCTTTTCTCCAAGTTAAATGTGCTATGCACCCATTGAACATGGGAAGAATAAGGATCGCCCAGAGTCAAACCTTCCTCATTCTATCAAGGATGGAGATGAGAGGAGCCAGTCTTCCTCCCTGCTTCCCACATGTGTGCTTCAAGCTGAAATGTTCCTGTCAGCAAAGCTTACCTGTGTATGCAAAGGTAATAGTCAACTCACCTTCTCGAGGGAGGACTGGTGGAGAAACAGGCTTCCATGGTTGCAGAAGAAATTCTGAGAAGCCTTTGCTAATTTATCTAGTCCTTCATTCATAAATACAAGCAAACAACCAAGTGTCACCAGATAAGAAGAAAACACTAGTACCTGCCCTCTAAAATGGGAAGAATGAGGAAATCATACAAAATATTAAGGGAACAGAAAAGATTTTAAATGGTTTCCAATTAGCATCCTGAGAGAAATTTAAGAAGGTAATTCTATAAAATAAGAGCAGACTATGACTCAAAGGATTTAAAAAATTCTAAAATAATTCTGGAAAGATGTTAAAATGTGAAACTTCATATTAAAAAAAATTTTAACTTACCATGATTCAGTATTCTGATATTTGTTGTAATTAAAGCCTTTTTCTAAAGCAGTTTTAAATTTACATAAATACTGAGCAATAGTGTAGAGTATTTTTATATAAACTTTCATCCCAATAACAGAAAGCATATTTGAAAAAACCTCATATACCTGGAGATTAAAAACATGCTTCTATATAACACATACTCTGCAGCTCTTCTCCATCTTATCTACAGGTGAAAGAAGTCTCTGAAGAACTAAGATAAAATGAAGATATAACTGCTCTCAATTTGTAAGATGCAGTAAAAGCAGTACTCAGGGGTCAATCTGTAGCAGTAAATGCGTATATTAAAAAGAAGATAAATCTAAAATCAATAATCAAATTTCTACTTTAGGAAATTAGAAAAGAAAACAAACAAAAAAAAAAATCCAAAGTAAGCTAAAGAAAAGAATTAAAATTAGAGCAGAAATCAATGAAACTGAAAGCATAAAATCATTAGAGAAAATCAGTAAAATTAAAGCTGATTCTTTGAGAAGATAAATAAAATTGATATGAGAAACTTCTAGCCAGGTTAACTGAGAGAAAAAGAGAAAGATCCAAATGACAAACATCAGAAATGAAAGAGGGGCCATCAATTTTTAAAAGGAGAATAAACAAGTGCTATGAAAAATTCTTTCCCCACAAATGTAATAATATAGGTGAAATGGACCATTGCTTTGACAGATACAATCATACAAGGAGAAATAGACAATCTGATTAGGCCTATACATTTTTAAATAAATAAAATCAATAATAAAATTACAATCAGTAATTAATATCCTGGGCAGAAATAAAAGATTTTATTTCATCCTCATTTATGCCTACCATGCTTTCCTTCCTTTTTCTTTTTTGTTTGCTTTTCTATTTTTTTTTTTTTTTTTTGAGATACGTTCTCACTCTATCACCCAGGCTGGAGTGCAATGCTATGATCATAGCTCACTGCAGCCCTGAATTACTGGGCTCAAGTGATCCTCCCACCTCAGCCTCCTGAGTAGCTGGGACCATGGACATAAGCCACTTTGCCAGCTAATTTTTGTATTTTTTTGTGGAGAAAGGGTCTCATCAATTTACCCAGTCTGGTCTCGAACTTCTGAGCTCAAGCAATTGGCCTGCCTTGGCCTCCCAATCATACTTTCTTTATGTAGGCCCAAGTTCTGACCTACATAATTTCCTTCTCTTTGAAGGACTTCTTTTAACGATTCTTACAAGGCAGCTCTAGTAGCAACACATTTTCTCAGTTTTTGTTTGTCTGAGAAAGTCTTTATCCTTCACTTTTGAAGAATAATTTTAGTGAATGCAGAATTCTGAGCTAATGATTCTTTTAACACTTTAAATATTTTACTCCAATCTTTTCTTGCTTGCATGGTCTGAAGCGATGCCTGGTGTAATTCTTATGCTTGCTTCTTTATAGAAAAAGCATTTTTTTTGTTTGTTTTTGTTTGTTTGTTTGTTTGTTTTTTTGTGGCTTCTGTCCAGATTTTCTGCAGTTTGTTTATAATGTACCTAAGAATAGACTTTTTGGTATATATCCTAATTAATACTCTTTGAGTTTCCTAGATCTGTGGTTTAGTGTCTATCATTAATTTTAGAAAATTCTCAGTTATTATTGCTTCAAATATTTTTTTCTGTTTCTTCCTCTCTTTCCTCTTCTTTGGAATTCCCATTATGTGTATATTACACATTTTTGTAACTGTTACACAGCTCTCGATTTTTCTGTTATATCTTTTCATTGCTCTTTTCTTTTATATTTTAATTTTGGGCATTTTTATTGACTTTCTTTAAGCTCCCTGATTCTTTCCTCAGCTGTTTCCAATCTGTTGATGAGTCCATCAAAGGCACTTTTCATTTTTATTACTGTGTTTCTTGTTTCTAGAGCTTTCTTTTATTTCTTTGTTACATCATCCATTATGTATTACATTATGCATCTCTTTTGGATTTGTACACTTTTTCAGTTAGATTTCTTAGCATATCAATCATAGTTGTTAAATGTCTCCTCTGATAATTTTGACATCTCTGCCATATCTGAGTCTGGTTTTGCCTATTCTGTTTCTTAAAAGTGTCTTTTGTCTTTTAATATGCCTTGTACATTTTTTATTGTAAGTCAGTCATAATGAACTGGATTTCATTTCCTGTTGTCCTCAGGTTTCCCTACAGACTTCTTAAATAATGTGTGATTCAATTCTTTTAGTTATTTCCCTCTGTTTTCACACAAGAGTCCTATTTGGAGGCTCCTTTCTGGGGAAGAAGAAAGTGTTATACAGTCCTGTAATTAGGCTTCAGTCTTTTAGCAAGCCTGTGTCCCTGGGCTATGATCTTTACAAGAGCTCCTCAGTGTCCTCACCCCTTAGGTTAGACAGAAAGATTAAAGGGAGCTGGAGTTGGGTCTTCTCCTTTGCCCAAATAGGTTAGGCTTTGGTAAAATGGTTTATTCTGAAGGAAGCATTGTTAAGAAGAACTGGATATTCTGGCATATTTCAAAACGGAAATTTTACTTCCAGGATTCCTAGAAGTAAAATTTATGGAAGTGTGGGTGACCCTAGAAGACTGGGTCCCTGGAGAATTTTTCTTTCAGACTTGTCCATGTTAGGTCTTCAACACTTCATGAAGGACAGGTCTGGCTTTCCCGCCCCGCTGCTTATTCCCTTGGAGGTTTCTGCTCATGAGTTTTCACCACAGTGAGTTGTAACTCTCTATACCCCTATCTGTCTCCCTCTCTCCTTTTTGGGTTTCTAGTTTGTGCTGGGACCTCAGTTCTCTGATAAATCTAAGAATTGTTGATTTTGTCTGCTTTGTTTTTTTGCTGTTGTGTGGATTGTGGAGACAGCTTTGAAGCCCCTGTTACACGTCAGTGTGGAGAGAGTTTCTGGGTGGACTTTTGGAATTTGTGATACCGTGTATTTCAGAAATCGAAAAAAATAAAATTTCGTTGCAGAGATTGAAGACATTGTCAGATAAATCTCTCATGTTTTAGACAAAGAGATAAAGAAATGTGAAATAGAATAGAATCAGCCAATAAATGAGTCAATACTGATCTAGTTCAAGAAAGGAGAGAACTCGGGAAATGGAGGGAAAAAGCTAACAAAATAAGAGCAGAATTTTCTAGAGCTGCAGAAAAGCTTTGGTCCCCTAAACTGTGCTGATTTGACAATTAAAAAGGACGGACACAAAGAACAACTTATAAAGTTTTTAGCACACCAAGAATAAAGGACCTGTCTTAGAAGCTTCCAGAAAGAGAAGGTTAAATTTCCATTACTTATAAAAGAAAACTCAGATTGATGTACTTTCTGGTTTCTCATCAGCAACAGTGAAGGACTTTCTTCAGCAATCCTTTCTGCTAGAAGTCTGCAGAAACTCGTGTTGCAGTTCTGAGGGTAAACCACTGAGGCCAGGGTTCTAAAATCTCAATATGAATCAGTTGAGAGGGTAAAAAATGATTCATTTCATTTGGGATTATAAATGGACATGGCTATTGCAACAATATCAAAAAATAATTGTGGTCAGGCATAAGGCAATAAGAATCAGCAGCACCTGGAGGAAACTAAAGAATGTACAGGCTCCACTATAGAAAGTTAAGTTCTGGAAAACAACATGAAACCCAAATCAGAAGACCTAGATCTACCTGTAGGTCACCAACAGGAGACCTCCTGTTTACACCACCCACGTGGTGGTGTAAAATAAAAAGAATCAACTGCAAAACAAACCATCTGAAACATCTGAAAATGAAGAGTAAGTAGAATTCAAGAAATCATGGATTTAATCAAAGAATGAAAGAAAATAAATTTTAGAATTCAACTGTATATCAGGCTTAGAGAACAACTGGGTCATACTAGGGTATAAAATAAAAAGGGCCCAAGGAAATATGTTGAAGTGCAACCCCTAAAATAAATAGTGCAAACTTACTGATAAAGTGAACAAATATATTGCTGTTGTCAAAGAAGAAGAAAGAGAAGAAGAAAGGAAAGAGAGAGAGAAACAGAGAGGAAAGGAACGAAGGAAGGAGGAAGGAAGGAGAAGGAAGGAAGGAAGGAAGGAAGGAAGGAAGGAAG
>NW_016814072.1:0-16840 GCF_001698545.2 Rhinopithecus bieti | reverse complement strand
AGGGGAGGGGAGGGGAGGGAAGGGAAGGGAAGGAAAGGAAGGGAGGGAGGGAGGGAGGGAGGGAGGAAGGAAGGAAGGAGAAAGAAAGAGAGAGGAAGGAAAGAAGCAAGGAAGGAAAAAGGGAGGGAGGGAGACAAGGAGAAAGAAAGAAAGAAAGAAAGAAAGAAAGAAAGAAAGAAAGAAAGAAAGAAAGAAAGAAAGAAAGAAAGAAAGGAAGGAAGGAAGGAAGGAAGGAAGGAAGGAAGGAAGGAAGGAGAAAAGAAAAGAGAGAGAGAAAGAAATAGAGGGAGGAAAGGAGGAAAGAAGGAAGGAAGGAAGCAAGGAAGGAAGGCGAGAGAGGAAGGAAGAAAGGTAGGAAGATAGGAAGGAAGATAAAGAAAGAGAGGGAGGGAGGGATGAAGGAAGGAAAGAGAAAGAAAGGAAGTTGAGAGAGAAAGAAAGAAAGAAAGAAAGAAAGAAAGAAAGAAAGAAAGAAAGAAAGAAAGAAAGAAAGAAAGAGAGGGAGGGAGGGAGGGAGGGAGGGAGAGAGGGAGGGAGGGAGGAACGGGAGAGAGGGAGGAAGGAAAAACAAATTTACAACAATTTCAGGCACGGTAACATCTATACAAGGAAAATCAGAGTCTAAATATCAAACAAAGTTAAATGTCACATAGCCTTTGAGTAATTATGAAACTTTCTGATCTTGGTGCTTGAATGTTGTCTTTATAGTGTCACGGGCTCGATGGTTAACAAAATGGCACGATGCCTAAGTACCCAGTGTATGAGAGAGAATGGATTTGTGCTTGATGGTGCTTGTGCCTGGGGCAGGTGGGCCACCTGGGAGTGGGGAGAGGAGTTGAGTTTTACATCTGGGTTGACACAGGGTAAATTAGAGGCATTGGTGCAGGATCTAAAGGTAGGAAAGCTCATGAGGAGACTAGACTTCTGTGATGGTACTGAGAGGTTACCAAGGGACAGAGGCCCCCACAGACATAAATATGTGCAGATAAAATTTTTCTGGATAAATATGATATTTGCTTTGCGAGGATTGTGGAACTATGAAGTTTTCCCCTGTTTTCCTGGTTTTCTCTTCTGTGGTTATGTAACTTTATAAAAAATGACTTTATAATTAAAAATGGAACAGATTATTCTAGACTTTTAAATAATTGACCAAAGTTAATTATTGTGTTTATAACAGCCACACCTGCTGTATCATGTGGTTGCCAAGAATGATCTTAAAAATATAAAAATGCATCTGCTACCATGATTTGATAGAAGTGACTTGGAAGCCTGCAGGTTAGTGACATCACTCCACTTCATGAGCTCTTCGAAGAGAGACAGGTTGGCTGGAGGTGGGTTTATTCCCTGGAGGAACTGTCATGCTGAGATTATGACTAAACACCTTTGCTTGCTCCTTCTTGACCACCAGATCTATCACAATAGTAGTTAGGCAAAGCACAAATCCTGTTTTTTCCCCACATTGAATATACATTGCCACATATATTTTAGATTAAAAATATCTTGGTCTTCAGAAAGATAAAGGAACATCAGCTAACAAATTGAATCTATAACTTTCTCTTGGTCTTAGGCAGAATTTTATAAGGAGGTTGATCAGATAGCTAGCTAGATAGATAGATAGATAGATGATAAATAGATATAGTGTGTGTGTGTGTGTGTGTGTGTGTGTGTGTGTGTGTTTTCACAGGAAAATAAAATAATGCTTTCCCGGGGAAAGGTGTTTTGAGACTTGCGGTCCAATTCTGTGTTGTCCTCATTACCTGTGCAAGACTGGGTGAGAGTCTTAAACAGTTTCCCCTTGGGGAAGAGATGAAGGGCTTGGCCAGCCTTCTAAGAAGACTCGGTGGTAACGTTCTGCAAGTCCCTAATCCAGGTGAAGATCTGGAGGAGGATGTGAGTTCCTCCTCCACCTCCCTCACATTGTCAGGTACAGGTTGCTGAGCTTCAGAAGGATTCACCTGTGGGTACTGCCCCCCATCCATCGCTGCCTCCTAAGGCCACCCTTGCAACCAGTAGGAGGCTGACGAGACAAAGCTCATTCCATCGTTGAGCCAGGCCAGAGTTACTGACTGCTCAGTTATTGACACCTCCTTATTTCTGTCCATCCATGAGATGGATTGTTTTAGATTTGGTGAAAAGTGTTCAGTGAAGAAAGTAAATCAAATTGCTTTAGTTTACATATGAGATGATGCACGTAAAAATGCCCTTAACTATGAAATTCTAGACAGATACAGGAAATTATGATTATTCTGATTAAACACTAGCCTACTGCTGCTATAAGACACATATAGAGACAGCTACAGACAGGAAGATAGTGCCTGTGTATATAGTCAGCACAACCCACTATGTAGGAGAATAAAAATATATTATACCATGTTATAATGAAATGCAAAAATACCTTAGCATTCAAGAATTGCGTATTCATTTGATGACAGTTTCTTCTAGAAAACTGAAGTAGAACGGAATAATGTGACTTTTACATGTTTTCAGATTAAAAGTTAAATATTTACTCTCATTAACTGATTACTTGCTCTCCCACTCCTGCCTATCACTTTTTCTACCTAAAGAAGGGTTGGCTCTAGTAGCCAAGCAAATAAGCTGATGGCTCCCTCCGATGCCACACACTTCTAAAAGTAAGGCTCTTGGTGCATGTTGATGAGGAGGTATGACTATTATATAACACGATTGAAAATACTTCATTTCTGTTTCACTCAAAGATGAAGTCTAGGCCCGGGCACGATGGCTCACGCCTGTAATCCCAGCACTTTGGGAGGCTGAGGCAGGTGAATCACCTGAGGTCAGGAGTTCGAGAGCAGCCTAGCCAACATGATGAAACCCCGTCTCTACTGAAACTACAAAAAATTAGCTGGGCTTGGTGGTGGGCACCTGTAATCCCAGCTGGGATTATAGGAGGCTGAAGCAGAAGAATTGCTTGAACTCTGGAGGCGGGGGTTGCAGTGAGCCAAGATCGTGCCGGTGCACTCCAGCCTGGGTGACAGAGCAAGCTCCCGTCTGAAAAAAAAAAAAAGAAGTCTAATTTGTCTTCATGCATAAAATGTTCATATTAGTTTGACAAACTTTCTACCAAAAATGAAAGCAAACTAGTAATATATTTAATAATTATACTTCACGATTCAACAAAAAATAAATGTTGAGCTGTGCTTAGTTGTTTAATTTTATATTTGGTGTAGTGCAGGTCTTGGGATAGGAGCCCATCTCAGTATTAGAAGCAGCACATGTTGCTGAGGACATTCTGGCTGGGCAGTGCTGGCTCCAGCAGGGCTGGGTCCCGAGGAGCAGGGCATGTGGGGTGACACAAAACCGGAAACCCCCATCAACCCCACCACTTCCCATGCTGTGTGTCACGCTGGCAGATCACTGAACCTCCTGGAATCTCACATTCCGAATCTGTTTACTGTTCAAAGTAACTGAGATGATATATGCAAACTTCTACAGAGAGGTGTTCAAGAAATGTTTATTCTCTTTACCCTCATTACCCAAATAATTTTTTTTTGCAGATAATTTAAAGAACAGAAATACAGAGAAAGTGCTGAGAGTACACAAATAAACTATTCCAAGCATCTTATTTCTAATATTTTTAAAACACCATTTACATTTTTTAATAATTTAAATATAGTTACATATAAATACCCTACAGGGATTTTACTTGAAAACATTATGAACTCTCTTTATATTTTATATGCTGAAAATTGCAGGAAAAAAAGCACTTAAGCACACTTAATTTCAGAAGATTTCTTTAATCCATCTTTATTTTCCTAGATACACAATTAGTCTAAAAGAAATATCATTATTATTATTTTTGAGATGGAGTCTCACTCTGTCACCCAGGCTGGAGTGCAGTGGCACGATCTTGGCTCACTGCAGCCTCCACCTCCCAGATCCAAGTGATTCTCCTGCCTCAGGCTCCCAAGTAGCTGGGATTATAGGCATGCGCCACCACACCTGGCTAATTTTTGTGTTTTTAGTTGAAACGGGTTTTCACCATGTTGATCAGGCTGGTCACAAACTCCTGACCTCAGGTGATCCACCCTTCTCAACCTCCCAAAGTACTGGGATTACAGTTGTGAGCCACTGAGCCCAGCCAAGAATGACCTTTTTTAATGTTGAAATAGTAATAAAAGAATATGGAGAAGTAAATTTACAAGGCATGAAACGAACAGCGTTCAGTGCATGTCTGTGTGTTGTGGCAGAGCTGCAGAAACAACAGGGTTGCGCTGGTCTTCCAGGTGGCGCCCATGGGCCTCCAGCTGCTTCCTTTGTGCCCTCACCTGGCCAATATCTCCTGCCGCAGTTGTGGTGTCAAGGTTCCTTACGCTCCCTTTCCCCCGCTGTCCCTTCCCATCATGCCTTTCTGTCCCTTCTTCTCCTATTTGCATGTAATGTTGCTGCTGCACTTGATTCCCATAACTGTAATGGTTATGAATCAGAAAGGAAGTAAATATTTGCATGCATATGGAAACTTTGCAGAAGAAATCTACACGGAAACCAGCTGACAGCACATTTGCTGACAGGGGACACTCTGGACTCAGAGTGGCCCTGTGTTTAAAATGCATGAAGTGGGCACGTACAGTATTTCAAAAGAGATTACATTTTGTCATCCGTCATATGTTTAAGGTCACTGCAGACACAGACTGTTAAAAATAGATTTCAAGAACAATATCTTTCGTCTCTTTAATAAGTCATTTGGATAAAAACCTACTTGCTGTGTGGCAGGGACATTTTGGCATTGCTATCTAAAGATGGAAGCCCAAGCCCCTCACCCTTTCCAAAACAAACCTGTACACATACACAAAGGAGCTTTGACTGACCCACATTAACCTTGTTGTTAGTATCAAGTACTGGCACTCAAGAAAACCCCTTCATTCATTATCTCTGGATTACCATTTGAAAGATACGAATACCAAACAAAGAATCTACTTCCTAAGAAACAAATCTTAAATGAGAGGTATGTCAAGGAATAACGGACCAAGTGCATAGATCCATAAACAAATGTTAGTTGCGCGTGACTCTAAAACTCCTAGAGATGTTAAACCAGAAGAAATTATATACGAATAGAGGTATGTCTCAAAGCAAGCAATATCAAAATTTCTGAAAGTGTGCACTTGTTAAAATTGCAGTTATTATATTTGCTACGTACAGGCCCACTTTGCCTTATTACAGTCTGCTTTCTTGTGCTTCCCTGATAGTGGGTTTTTTACAATGTGAAGGTTTGTGGCAACCCTGAATGAAGCAAACCTATCAGCACCATTTGTCCAACAGCAGGTGCACACTGCATGCCATCACGTCACATTTTGGTTAATTCTCAAATATTTCAAACTCTTTCATTATTATATTTGCTACTGTGATCTGGGATCAGTGATCTTTGATGTTATTCTTATTGTTTGGAGGTGCCACAAATTGCACCCATATAAAACGGCAAACTTAATCGATAAGTGTTGTGTGTGTTCTGAGAGCTCCATTAACCAGCCGTTCCCCAGCTCTCTCCTTCTCCTCAAGCTCCGCAAGCTTCCCTGTTTCCTGAGACACAATAATATTGAAATTAGGCCCATTAATAACCTATAGTCTCAAAGTGTTCAAGTGAAAGGAAGAATCCCTTGTCTCTCAGTATGAATCAAAAGCTAGAAATAATTAAGTTTAGTGAGGGAGGCATGTTGAAAGCTGAGAAAGGTCACAAGCTCGGCCTCTTGTGCCAAACATTTACCCAATTTGTGAATGTACAGAAAATGTTACTAAAGGAAATTAAAAGTGCTACTCAAGTGAAAACACAAACAAAAAGAAAGTAAGATAGCTTTATTGCTGATAGGGAGAAAGTTTGAGTGGTCTGGATAGAAGATCGAGCTGGTCACTCATTCCCTTAAGCCAAAGCCTAATCCAGAGCAAGGCCTTCACTCTCTACAATTCTGTGAAGACTGACAGAAGCAGGGAAACTGCAGAAGAAAAGTTTAAAGCTAACAGAATGAATGAATGCATGGGGAGTCACTTCTTATGGATGAGCAAAGAAAGTGGCTTCTAGAGATAAAATCCATTCCTGGTGAAGATGCCGTGAACATTGTTGAAATGACAACAAAGGAGTTTAGAATATTCCATCAACAGTTGATAAAGCAGTGGCGGGAGATGAGCTGATTGATTCAAATTTTGAAAGAAGTTCTACTGTGGGTAAAATGCTATTCAACAGCACAGCATGCTATAGAGAAATCTTTTGTAAGAGGAAGAGTCAATCAATGTAGCAAACTTCATTGTCTTATTTTGAGAAATTGCCACGGCCACCCCAGCCTTCCCACCAGCAGAAGGATTACAACTGGCTAAAGCCTTAGACGATTATTGGCATTTTTAACAATAAAGTATATTTAAATTAAGATATGTACATCTTTTTAGACACAATTATATTGCATACTTAATAGACTACAGTATAGTGTAAACATAACATATATACTGTGGAAAACCAAAATATTTGTGTGACTGGCTTTATTGAAATATTAACTTTATTGTAGTGTCTGGACCCAAGCCTGCCATGTCTCTGAGGTATACCTGCATTAAAATTTTAAATGATCCTTACCCTGTTTTTCACAACTCCTTATCTTATTTCACTTCAGTCACTCAAATCTTTTTAGTGCATAAATATTAATGTATACATTTATATAGCATTGTAGCAGTAGTTCTCTCACCTCACATTGTGATCCAAAGTTGATTTTATTAAATATAAATGTGAAAATGACAGTTGTTATTTCTGCTTTCTGTAGAAATATTAGCATTTGTAAGCTACATTCACAACCGCAGAATGTCATCAACAGCTATAACATACTAGGCTGACTAAAATAGCAAATGTATCCTGTATTTTGCTTTGAAAATGTCTAGAGTAACCATGTTTGCTTTCTATATTACTTCCAGAGAAATAAATTT
This sequence comes from Rhinopithecus bieti, assembly GCF_001698545.2. Lineage (NCBI taxonomy): Eukaryota > Metazoa > Chordata > Mammalia > Primates > Cercopithecidae > Rhinopithecus > Rhinopithecus bieti. The sequence continues at coordinate 9,922 of NW_016814072.1, read as the reverse complement.
GCTGGCTCTTACAAAAGGAAGGTTCCAGTAAGTTTTTCCGGGTTAACAAATTCCCTTTGCAGCAGTCTGAGCAGGGCTTAGACTCACATATATGTAAATATGTGAGTACACACATAAACACAACACAAATGAAAACATGCATGCTCACATATTTGTAGTCACAAAGTGACTGGTGTTGTAACAACAAGGAACTCGAGCAACTGGGGCCTGCTGGGTGGCTTAATCTCAGGTTCTCTCCATGTGGTCTCTGCACATGAGCTAGCTGGGGCTTCCTCACAACATGGAGGCCTCAGTAGAGTCAGACATCTTACATTGGGGTTCAGCACTCTAAATATGAGAGCTCTGAAAGAGTTGGCTAGAAGTACTGTGCTCTCTTCTGCAGAGACACTACTGAGCCACCCAGTTACTAAAGACCAGCAGGACTCAAGGGTAGAGAAAATATCACCCATCTCTCAACAGAAGGAATTTCAAAGCCACACACACAAGAACATATGGTAGGATATAGGGTTGCAACCTTCTTTGGGAATAATGAATCTACTCTTTCAGAAAGAATCTTCTAGAGGAAATAATGAATTTCTCAGCAAACAATCAAACTACTTATCCATCTGATGTGCATTAACTTTTCATGTTTCCTCAGTAAAGTGCAATTGGTATGGTTTGGAAGAATATTTTAAGTTAAAATACAGCATAGGGGGATAAAGAAAGCAGTACATTTCAGGCTGGGAATGGTGGCTCATGCCTGTAATCCCAACACTTTGGGAGGCCGAGGTGGGCAGATCACTTGAGGTCAGGAATTCGAGACCAGCTGGCCAACATGGTGAAACCACCCCATCTCTAACAAAAATACAAAAATTAGCTGGGCGTGTTGGCACATGCCTGTAGTCCCAGCTACTTGGGAGGCTGAGGCAGGAGAATGACTTGAACCCAGGAGGTGGAGGTTGCGGTGAGCCGAGATCATACCATTGAACTGCAGCCTGGGTGACAGAGCAAGACTCTGTCTCAAAAAAAAAAAAAAAAAAAAAAAAGGTAATACATATCAGAAATCTCCAAAGAATACAAAATTTCAAATTACGGACTCCTAAAAAATTGTTGTAGACATCAATCGTCATCTAAAGCCTCACTAGTTCTGGAGAAGAACAGTCAGAGATTAGTGGAAGACCATGTTTCTTGGCCACTTCTTTTCTTTAATCAAAATTTTTAGTGAACACTGCAAAGGATGCTATCATTCTTTTAAGCACTAATGTGAATGAAACCATAGCTACAGCAATAATCTGAAACCCTGCCCAGCAGGTCGACAAGAATTGAATGCCAGGTTCTGGACAGAAATATGGTTATAATTAAGCATTCATCAGGCTGCATGCTGGCCCACTTCCGTGTTTCTAAACATCACATAGCACTAGATACTAGCCATTTGCATTCCACTGTCCCTATAAACTGGATCTGTGACATTAGAATCATAAGGCTTTAGTTTAAGGATTGCTTAAGGTGTTCTTCAGACCTGAATTCGGGCAATCAATTTGAAGAGCCAGAGAGGAATGGACTCAGCATAAGAATACAGCTTCTTCCTGTACTCATTGACCAATCAATGATCTTTTCACTTTGGCCCACTCCAAAACCCTTAAAAATCCTAACCCTAAATTCTTTGTGGAGATGGATTAGAGGTTTCCTCCTGTCTCCTCAGTCAGTGACTCTACAATTAAACCTCTTACTCTGGTGCAAGCCCCTGTCTTGCTTGTGGACTTGGTGCACGCATTGGGGGGTAAACCTCTTATGATTCCATCTCTCTCAGAGCTGCTGGTTCTTCATAAATTTTGCATGGCACATACCACCTGGAATAAAGATCACATTTCTTGGCCTGCTGTGGTAAGCAGAATTCTAAGGTGCCTCCTAAAATTCCTCTCCCTGGTGTCCAAGTCCTGTATCATCCAGGGATGTGAAGAGGATAGGCTGTCACTCCTGTGATTAGTTTTGATTAGAGGAAACATTTTATTTTAAAAAAGGGAGATTAATCTGGGTGGGTCTGACCTAATCAAGTTGTAACCACCCAGTGGGCTTACCTCACCTGCTGCCTAGATGGAGCCAATTTCTCAAGACAGGGGAATTGCAATAGAGAAAGAATAAATCACGCAGAGCCAGCTGTGCCAGAGGCAGGATTTTTATTATCACTCAGCTCAGTCTCTCTGAGAATTCAGGGATCAGAGTTTTTAAGGACAACTTAGTGGGTGGGGGGAAGCCAGTGAGCCTGGAGTGCTGACTGGTCAGAGAAGGAATCATAGGCAGTTGGAGCTGTCTTCTTGTGCTGAGTCAGTTCCCAGGTGGGGGCCACAAGATCAGATGAACCAGTTTATCAAGCTGGCGATGCCAGCTGATCCATCAATGCAGGGTCTGCAAAATATCTCAAGCACTGATCTTAGGAGCAGTTTAGAGAGGGTCAGAATCTTGTAGCCTCCAAATCCTCCAACTGCATAACTCCTAAATCGTGATTTCCAGTCTTGTATGTAATTTCTTAGTTCTACAAAGGCAGTCTAGTACCCAGGCAAGAAGGTGGTTTGTTTTGGGAAAGGGCTGTTATAGTCTTTGTTCTGAAGTATAAACTATCAACTGGCTGGGCATGGTGGTTCACCTCTGTAGTCCCAGCACTTTGGGAGGCCAAGGCAGGTAGACTACTTGAGGTCAGGAGTTCAAGACCAGCCTGGTCAACGTGGTGAAACCCTGTCTCTACTAAAAATACAAGAATTAACTGGGCATGGTGGTGGATGCCAGTAATCCTGGCTACTCAGGAGGCTGAGGCAGGAAAATTGCTTGAACCCGGGTGGAGGTTGCAGCGAGCCAAGATGGAGCCACTGCACTCCAGTCTGGGTGACAGAGCAAGACTCTGTCTGGAAAAACAAACAAACAAACCAACAAACAACAAAAAACACTATAAACCAAAGTTCCCCCAAAAGTTACTTCAGCCTACACCCAGTAATGAACAAGGACAGCTTGGAGGTTAGAAGCAAGATGGAATCAGTTAGGTTAGCTCTCTTTCACTGTCTCACTCATGATTTTGCAAAGGCCATTTCAAAATAATCCTATAAGGAACTGGGATTGCAGGGTGCAGAGATTCAAACACAGTGCTGGGACCACTCTATTCTGGATTTGATTCATGCGTGAGAGGGATAAACCTCTATATTTTACTTAGCCAATTGCTTTTTGGAATTTGTTGGCAAGCCAGATTTTACCTAATGCAGACTAACCTGCTCTAACTCAATTAAAGAACCAACTTTTACAATTGTGGTTTATTATATAGGTTGTAATGTTTTGTCTTCTAGAATCTGCAGACAAAAACAACCCATACACTTCATTCCACAATTCACAGACCGTGGGCATTAGCAAAAAAGGTCAGAGGGAAAATTCATGGGCCTTATCAGAAAATTATTAGCCTGATAGATCAATGCTGTGTTTGAAGTATTCTAATGTAATTAACTGCCTCTGCAAAGTGAACAAAAGGAGGCCATTATGCAAATAAGAACCATTTATTTTAGAGGAAGGAGCTTTGGTTTCCTGGTACAGATTCAACAAAATGAGGAAGCTGCGAAAGCCGGGGATCATGTAGTTAACCTTGGGTCACTGTACCCTCCAGCCTTAGCACAGTTAATCCATGCATACTTGTAGTAAACCGCCTCTAAAGGTCACCAGATTCCGATGTCCAGTTACTATTTGCTACCAAGTTTACAATTCAGAATTTTTAGTAAATAAATATGTAGCCTGCATCACTAATGTGCCAAACTTTAGGATAGTTTTCTTTCTAATTAGATCTCTGAAGGATTTTCCTGACGGAGCTCCTCACGCTCCTGATTTCATCAACAGACGCGGTGCAGAAACCCCTCCGTCATGATTGTTTTGCTCAAGAAATCTTCATTTTGCAAAAGACAAAACGACAACAAATTCCATTCCAAGATGCCAATTGGCTTTATTGAGATCCTCGAATCAGGCAGCACTTTATTCTCTAAAATAGAATACGTGCTCCAATGAACTGAACACAGGAGATTGGCTTGGCTTTATAGATAGAAAAAGTGCTGAAGAAAGAGAAACAAAGAATAAAAAGTGTATTGGGTGCTTCTAAGTTACTTTCCTTGTAAGCCACTGTGTCAGAGGTGTTTGAACCACAGCGACTCCATCTTGAGTGAAGACTAGGAAAATGAGGCTGGGACTTGCTGGGCTGCATTTCCAGAAAGTCAGGCATGCTTAGCTTCTAGATGTTTATTAAGCAGACCCAGACTCGGGAGTGTCCAGATATCCCGGTATCTGGAGAACAAAAGCATTCCTAATTTTACTTTAAAGATAATAATATCGATTCTTGAAAAATACAGTAATTGAGAAAATTAATTCTTTATCACAAACCCTTGTAGTAGAGCATATCTCCTCATGATCTTTTTTATCCCATATATACGAGTATTGTACCTAGGGTGGACATGTTCCTCTTCTTACTTTTGGGACCGTCCTACTCTGTCTATGTAGTAGCTGTACTTTCACCACTTGACTTTCTTAATAAACTTGCTTTTACTTTGCATTGCAGACTCGCCCTGAATTCTTCCTTACGCGAGATCCAAGAACCCTCTCTTGGGGTCTGGATCGGGACCCTTTCATGTAACAACTGGGGCCAGAAAGAAGAAACAATAGAAAAACTGATGAGTTCACATGATGTGACTTCAGATTAAGGATTTAAACACAGGAAACTTCATTATACTGCCCATCGAAAACTAAACCTGTTCTGTTCGGGAAGTTAGGCTATATTTCTCCTGGGTCCTCGGAGGGCAGATAACTGCTCAGTTTGGGTTTGGTGAGCCTGGGTGACCCCGTTATGATTTGTCTAGTCTGTTGCGACTGCAGGAGTTTAGTCCAAAATAATGGCCTCTTGTAAATTTTGTTGCGCAATGTATACGGAAAGCAATATCCACCTCTGAAGATTTCATAAAACACATCAGCAGAAAGTGTTGAGAAATCTGTTTAACTTTAAAAAAAAAAACAAAAACAAAACACAAAGTCTCAAGATTTCACAATACTTTTTGATTCTGGTATCTCTCCCTCTCCCACCTCCATCCCCTTCACTCAAGGTGCACCTATCAATAGCTTGAAAAACACAAGTGTGGGTGGGATACGCTGTTTTGGATCATAAAGTTCTACTCAAAGGGTGAATCCATTAGCCACACATCACTAGAGCTACTGTCTGCAAAGGTAAATTTGTTTCCACTAATTGAGAAGCCAGTAAAGACATCAACTACAGATGTAAAATTTTCTTCATGTACAGGAAGGGGAAAAAAACAGTAACCCCACTGTGGCGCTACCACTTTGCACTTGCTATTTATGGGATGGTTTTCTTCACAAGGAAAAAATAAAAAGTACAAGTGGGAGCATGGGCAACTGTTAATTACAATGAGATAACGATCATTCAATAAGGAAAGAATTGGATTATGAGTCAGAAAACAAATACTGTGGGACCTGCATGTAACACAATGTTTATCGTGGCACTTTGACTCTCACACTAAATGATCTACAGGCAAAATTCAGTTGCAGACCTGCGATCGGAGGTTCCATGCCCCTGTGATTTGTGCTCTCTAGATGGTGAGAGATGCTGAGAAGCGACCCCAGGAATCCCGACCTAGTGTGGTGGCCTCCTCTAGTGTGATGAGACCTGTGACTGATTTATTTTAACCAATACAGTGGCAACGATGGCAGGTCCTTGTCTTGATAGAACAGCTGCTTCTGTGGCAGGGATGTGGTCCAGCTGCCACAATATCGTCGTGTCTGTAATATGAGAGAGCGAAATAGACACCCCTGTATCGACGAACATGAACCCTAAGGTAAAGGGAACGGAGTCACCTACGTCTCAGAGGTTTAGAGCCTGGGTGGTGTGGCAAATTTCCAAATTTACAAAACAAACCACACTTGCTAAGCTCCCTCACAATGGGTGCTATCAGACCCCTCAAAGCTCTGATTTACAACGCAGACCACTACCCTTCTGGTGGCTTTACAAACATTCTTTTCTGATAAACAATGGAAGACTTGAAGTCAGTTTCAGCAGCTTGTAGCGGCTGTGCACAAACTGTTTTTGTTCCCTGTAGTTCATCTTTTGACATAAAGGGCTAACTCACCTCATTTTCATGCTGAAACCCTGCCCCAGAGTGAACACAGGATGTATGTTCCATACACGTTCACCCATTGCACATGCGTTCCACTCTCCTCTTAAATATGTACAGCGTTTCCTCCAAACTTGCTGACCATGTGTGAGTCTATTGTGTAACAAGACCCCCTGAGGCATAAAACCAACCCCTTCCTTCCTTCCTCAAAGAGAGAGCACCTTTGCCTGGTTCTAAGTAGTTCCTGCTGGAGTCTCCTGTGGTTGCGGTTGGGTCATGTAAATTACTTCAAAGAGCAAAAAAAACTGTCTGACATTAAAATGGTCTCTTATTTTCTTAATCTTTGTGTTTCTCAGATGCACTGTTGTGAAGAGACCTCAGAATAAGTGTCAAGAACAGTTAGTAAACATTTAGTGAAAATCCATAAAGAATTTGTAAATGCTGTCTCCGTAAATCCATACACAGAATCATTTTTCCCCCAGTTTCCAGTAAGAGTACAAAGTTATGATTTTTACACAAAGACTTGTTTTTTATCCCCTATTATTGTGCCCTATAACATCCTGGCAAATAATAACAATAAGAAATGAGAACGATAACAGTAATTCTACTTTTGAAACACCTTTTGTCTGTAAACATATATACACTTTCTGTAAGTGTCAAGGGATAGATTTAATCATGACATTAATCCCCAAGAACTTCGTGTTTTGTCTCAAAATTCAAATAGACACAGGGCCCTTTGTTTGGATTTAGGTGGTTGCACAACACTTTCCAAGTTAGCATGTTCTGTGAAGTCAACTCGGATTTTCAAGCCTTTCTTTTCTGTACATTAAATATGTCTTAACATGATCTTAATGAAAGATGTAATAATTGTCTGGCAGATGGAAGAGGCAGCAAGAAAATTGTAGTTTAGTAAAATACAGTTTCACATTACTATTATCAATATTAGGTTTTACACTAAAAGGAAAACTAAATTTAGGAGCTTTATTACATACTAGCATTGAAATGAGTCATTTCCTCTCCATTAAAGCAACCAAAACCCCAACTTCCTATCTTAGGCTATAATCTGCACCAGCCAGCAGATTTCAGATCTCAATTCTGTATGTTCGAGTTCCTCAAAAAAAAAAAAAAAAAAAAAAAAAATCTCAGTTTAAGTTTGTACTTTCAGTGGAATTTTAAATAATTCCAAGAATGAGAATAGCTAACATCAAGCATCAGATATTAGTCAGAACGGTTTCACTTTGAGCAATAAAATTAGATCTCAGTTGAAATTTGCAGATACTGTGAAAGGAAAAGTGAAGGACTTGCATCTTCACAAAATAAAATGACTTGTATTGAATTGAGCACACCCACTAAGACAGACACTTACAGACATACACAACACAGAGACACAGACGACACACACACAGACACACTCGCAGACACACATGGAGATAGAGACACGGGCACATACACACAGACACACACAGACACACACCAACACAGACACAAGAAGATACACAGAGACAAAGACACACACACACACGAGACACACACCAACACAGACACAAGCAGATACACAAGAGGCACAGACATCACACGACACACCAACACAGACCAAGCACACCAGAGACAGCAGCAGCACAAGACACACACCAACACAGACAACAAAGCAGATACACCAGAGACAGTCACAGACACACACAAGACACACACCAACACCAGATGCAAGCATATACACAGAGCGCAGACACACACATGGCAGGCACACCACGAGACAGCACACCGCAACAGCAGACATAAGTAGATACGCAGCACACAGAGGCACAAACACACGCACAGATACCAACACAGACACAAGCAGATACACAGAGACACAGACACACACACACAAGACACACACTAACACAGACATAAGCAGATACACAAAGACAGACACACGTGCACACCCACATTCACCAACATGCACACACCCAATGGTAAATGCTTCTCTACTTCTGTGTTTTGGTGACACGAATCTTGTACTTTCTTCAACACAGTAGCCCATTTTATGTTCAAAAGCAAGAGAAAAATATGTCATCTAGTTTACTGTTTTTAAAATTCTAGGGTATTTTTGTTTCAGCCTCAATAAAATTACTTGTTCTACCATTCTTCTAAGTCCTTCTGAGTTTTGAGTATCTTCTAATTTCTTCATTCCTCTAATGAAGGGTCTGGTCATGTGTAGATATCACCCCGGTGGGGATCCCCTCACATTGCAACTGAGCTTGGCTGTGCTGCTGTCTGCCTGTGGATGAAGTAGATTGACAATGGTGGCATTCACCCGATGAGAAAAAATGCCCCTGGGGCCGCGCTCCTGGCGAATGGCTTTGGAAATCAACAAAAGATGGCCACACTTTTGTCTGTGGACCAGTCTTCACGGCATATCAGTTACAGTGGTGTGCTAAATTTTGAGGCCAGGTGGACAGAAGTGAGATAAATGATTTCAATTGATCAATAAAGACACATACCTTTATTGGGTACTTATCACAAGCTCTAGAAACGGAAAAATACGAAGATGCGTAGTCTGTATTACTCCTTTGAGGAGTTTAATAATTAATTGAACATAAAATTCCTATATATGTGTATAAATACATATATTTTAATACCTACACAATGAAAACGTCATGTAAAAAAATGAGAAGTGAGTAACAAAGACTCAAGGACCAGAAGTTCACAAAAAAAGAATGCATTACTGAAGAAATAAAAAACTAAATAAGTGACTGCAACTTTTTCTCACAAAGCTAGTCAATAAATTCAATGTTTTAAATGTGACCTGTGGACAGCATTTAGACAGGTTTAGAAATATTGTATGTTGTTGAATCTGTCTGAAAGGATTCAATGACCTTGTGAAGGAAAAAATGACCCTTATTTTATCTAGTGAAACATGTAGCATTTACAAGCAGAACCTACTCCAACTAAAATAGAAATAAAATTAAATTATTTAAGCATCCGGCATACTCAAAAAACTAAAGTCATCGTTTTACTCATGAGGTAGAATCTACCTAAGTTATTTATCTCTGTATCAAATCCTTAAATACTTTGTTAAACTTGGAAAATTTTAATGTTGAGTAAAATCATCCACATTTATCTGGGTATGTTTCTGTTGTGTGCACATATAATTTAATATAATAAAATATTTATGGATTTTGACATTAATTTTCATCTTAAATGAAACCTGCTGATACTTCTTAAATTAGGTAAGCAACAGAGCAGTCTCCTTTATGGTACAGTTCAGATCCTCCTCTGTGAGTCTATCTTCTGTCCTGGAATATATAGTCATTCACTAAAAGTGAGCACCTACTGCTCCACCAACTTGTGTTAAATCAATTTTAAAAAATTCCTGCCCTCAAGGAGCATACTTTTTACATCACAAATTATAAATATAACATGTAAGTAAATTATATGGTATGCCAGAAAACGATAAGTGCTAAGAAAAAAATAGGGTAAGAGATATCTTAAATGTTGGGTTGGAATTTTGAGAAGAAGAAGAAAAAAAAAAAACTGCTTAGTGTAGACCTCCAGTTGAGGAGGTAACTTTTGGTAAAATCTCCATCATTAAGAAGGCCCTAGACCCTGGACTTCTCAGCCTCCATATGCATAAAAAAAAAAAAAATTCCTTTTCTTTATAACTTTCTCAGTTTTAGGTATTCTGTCATAAACAACAGGAAAAGGACTAAGACACTGGAGCCCAGGTAACATGACGCAGGGGGAGATGGTGATCTCTTGAGTGAGAGCAGAGACCTTCAGATGAGATCTGGTGCGTTCAGAGTGGTATGGTCGCAGACAGA
>NW_016814071.1:12752-17892 GCF_001698545.2 Rhinopithecus bieti | reverse complement strand
TTATTGTTTTCAAAGAAATGATAAATTCCATCTTGATTTAATTTACTTAGGGTGCAACATTTCCTTATTAATAACAGGAAATATTAAATGTTAACAAAAGGAAACCAATACATCCATTTTGACCCCAGAAAGTCAATATTCACCACAGTTTAAGTCAACTCTGCGTTGAGTAAATTTCCTCTATCCCTCTGATTTCTGCCAATCGATTTCATTTGAGAAAACATTAATTTTCTGAAAGCTCTTCGCTAGTCAAAAGTAAACACAGACTCTGAAAAAAAAAAAAAAAGACACATTCAACCTTGATTTGTATAGAGGTCAGATTCCTCAGTTTATGGTCCAGCATATGCATCTCTCTTCCCTACTCTGTTCCACTATGTTTGAGAGTATGCGCTCTAAATAATTTCAGCATTCCCTGTATCTAATATCTTGCTGAACCAGAGTAGGTTACATCAACCATTTTTGGAAAGAATAAGTGAAAATATGAATCAATCAGATCTGGAATCAAATTCCTCTGTGTCTAAGGCTTTCTTCTACTATGTTTATACTGCCTCCTATTAGCAGGTACAAATTTATCCCAGAACAAGTGCTAACTTGAAAGTTGCTGCATAATAGGCATTAAAAGAATACCATCATCTCTCATTATTCATGGGAAATTGTTTCTAGGATCCCAGTGGATACCAAAAGCCAGGAATGCTCAAGTCCCTTATATGAAATGGTGTAGTATGTAGTATCTGCAAATAACCCGCACACATTCTCCTGTATACTTTAATTATCTCTAGATTATGTATAATATCTAATACAACATAACTGCTATTTAGTTATTGTACTCCATCATTTATTATCTGTATATTTTTTATATTGTAATTGCTATTTTGTTGGGGTTTTAAAATATTTTCAATTTGTGCTTAATTGTATACAAAGATGTGAAATCAGTGGATACAGAGAATGAGGGTACAGCTGTATTTGCTGAATGAGTAAAAGAACTCATAACAAACAGTTGATGCAAGTAAAACAACGAAAGAAAATAATTATTTATACCTACAAGTCTCCTCTAAAAGATGAATCCTGTCTATTTCTACTTAGAAATTCATTTTTCACATCTGCGTAGCTGTATAGGTTTGGATATGCAGGCTTGAAAATCAAGGCTGAGAGAGACAAATACATCTGCCTAACATGAGGCAAAGAATTTGGATTTCTCCATGCAATCCTGGATGGAGGGTATGAGAAGTGGGAAGAGGAAGAGAAGAGAAAGTAGCCAGTATGGCATGATGGTGTGAGGTTAGAAACTGCATGGAATGAAAATGTCTATGCAAATACTCCAGAGATGGGTGGTTGGTGAGCATTTTTACAATACAGATATCTAATACTGAAATTAAGCTTTTTGGTACTTTGAAAATGCAAATTATTTCTCTCAGTCTCTTTCCTTCATAAACCTTGAATAAACTCTACTACATTTCCAAAGAGTTTATGGTATGTTTCATGAAAACCAAGAGAGAAGCTGTGTTACATATTTGAATGGATACTGTGAGAGAACAGAGACAGAGAGACAGGACTCATTGGAGCAAGATTCCCATGTCAGTGGTGATCGTTAAAATGTCTCCATGAACTGGTGAACATCTTGAAGAGTGTCTTAGGCCATGAACTGGTGAACATCTTGAAGAGTATCTTAGGCTGCCACAGGGTGTGTCATCCGGGCTCAAGCCAATTAATCATATGCCCAAGTTTTGGTAACACTTGCTGACATCTGGATTACTCAGGGTATGGGAAAGTACTAATTTTTATAATGTTAATGTGCTAGAAATATAAAGGGAGGTTTGTACTCAATGAAATAAGGCTTTCAAGAAAAAAAAATCACATTCTATATAGGCAATGCATTAAAAAGAGCTAAATATACTTTTCTGGATGGATACCAAAAGAAATAAATTAGATATTTTAAAACATTTCCTGAGAGGAAATGAAATTTTAAAAAGTCTTGTGTAACTTACATTTAAGTGAGCAAGGAACAGCAAAATGGCAATTTCTCACTTCATCCAGGAAGAGAAGACATGCTGAACAGGAAGAAAGCAACCATAATGTAAGTGACTTTGGAGTGGTGCAGGGAGCGACTTCCAAACAACATTCAAAATGGAATTTGTCCATTCAGGAAATCACATAAAACTACCTCTAGGACAGCTGTATTGGGCTTTAATTTGAGTGTATAGGCAGCTGCAAGGACATTTGCAGAGCTGGAGAAGTCACATATCTTGCATTTACACAGATTGTATAATTAGCAATTAAGCGCAGAAACAGGGAATTAGTAATATCTGTACTTTAAAGGGTGAGTTTTCAGCAATTGCTGACGCATAAACTGAAAACTCTTTGAAATTCCTACATTCCCTCTGATTGTGGCAGCCAATGCTCTGATGTGTACACAGTCTACATTTGCAGGGAGAATCCTGGGACCCAGAGCAAATCAGCAATGCTCCTCATGGGAGAAAATCCAAATCATGCTACATCTCTGACTCTTAGGACCTTTGAGAAGATGGTTCCTTGTGCATTCAGCAGCAGTGTTACGTTCTGATCATTCTGTTTTACTTTATTTAAAAAAACAAAACAAAGAACAACAAAAACAACCTCAGCTTTTCCTTCTGTTAATAGTCTGAGAAGGCACGATGTGAACAGAACTTGAAGGCTGAGCAAGCCAGAGACTGAAAATAATTTCATACCTGAGGCTCAGCTCTGATCCCTACTTCTCAGTCAGAAACAGTACAGAAGCTCCTCAGGTTTCAGACAGCTCCCTTTATTACCTTCTGACATTTTGAAATGGGTAGAGACAATCAAAGAAGTGCTCCCTCTTGACTTCTGCTAGTCTAGTTAAGAATGGAGAGATTTAAGGACACAGTAAGAAATGAGAATTAAATAAATGCTAAGCAGTTCAGCACATACGATCAGAAGCAATTCCAACTGTTCAGTTGTGGAATAAGTCCTACTCAAAAGCTAGGCTGTGGAAGAGGAATCAGGAGGTGTTTAGGGAGGCCCAGTCACCTGCTGGTGTGTGTCGGAGGGGGAAGTTAGTCCAGTCATTGTCAGGTAACCCAATACAAATGCCACCTCTGGATGTTGGAGCTCTAAATTAACCCAAGGCCACTGGGTCAAGCCCCTCAATTAGCTCGGAGACTAGAGAGGTACGTCTCTTGACGGAGACAGGAGAAGCTCTTTATGTTAACATTTTCCTCAAGGTTTGACTCATCAGTTCAAAGTACGACTTCTCTGAGGCCCTCACAGTTCCTACAGCCCACAGCAATCCCTTCTTCCCCAGAGATGAGACCTTTGACTGAGCAGGTAATATATGGGCGGCAGAGTGCTCAGCGTTTTATACACACCCTCATTTAATTCTTATCAAACTTCTACCTCAGATGTGTAGAGTGAAACTTTCCCTCTCTCTCTTTGCACACCTAATCACCTAATAGAAGGCTGTAAAATAATTTCTGTAGGTAGAAATTGTTGCTCTTCCTCTACCTCTCACAAGCTTCTCCTTATGTGAGCAGGAGTGATTCATCTGATTGGTTAGATGGCAAGAATCTGACTGGCAGATTCATCTGATTATCTGGTTGGTTAGATGGCAAGAATCTGACTGGCAGATTCATCTGATTCATCTGATTGGTTAGATGGCAAGAATCTGACCCCTTGGTGCGAGTTTCCCCAGTGTGAGGGGAAAATGAATAAATGTTGAAGCTCACTTGTGCTCTTTACCTGGAGCTCTCACTACACTGTAAGGCAAGCTGGGATTATACAAGCAGCTAGATTGAAAACTCAATTATCCCCACATGTTTAGACTTGTAGGCCAAGGTTTAGACTTGTAAAGTCTAAAGAAAATCGTAAAAAATCTGTGGCATTCTCTAATATATCTGTTGAGTAATTAAAGCTAATATTTGGTTCTCTGATCTTAGTGGCTACATTTCAGTCCAAACCATGGGAAATAAAACAGTATGGTAAACCATTCACCTTAAACCTGGCAACAGGTAATTTTAACCCATATTATAAGAAGAACTCAAGTTCTAAGTGACTCACTGTAACTTGTCTACTTGTTTCCTATTTCATACCCACAATTTTTTTCAGTTTAATTTATCAAATGAAAGCTGCCAGAAGGCAGGGACTGCATTATTATTTTATACTTGTATATTTATTTTTTGAGACATGTCTCACTCTGTCATCCAGGCCAGAGTTCAGTGGTGCAATCATGGCTCACTGCAGCCTCAACCTCCCTGGGCTCAGGTGCTCTTCCCACCTCAGCCTCCTGAGTAGCTGGGCCTAAGCCTCCCAAAGTGCTATGATTACAGGTTATTATTATTATTTTTAAATCAAGGCACAATATACCGCTTAGAGGGTTCCGAAATATATGCAGGTGATTTAAGTGTACTAATGCATTCATTAAAAATAATCAGAAGTTACCTCCTATGAGGAAGGTACTATAAAGAGCACTTTTATTATATAACATTTAATTTTCACCTCTTAGGTATTTGTATCCCCATTGTAAAAGCAAAAACAGGCTTAGAGAGACAAAGCAAATTGCTGAAATTCACACAACTAGAATATGGCCAAGCTGGAATTAGAATAAAGCTTTTCTAAGTCAACTTTTGCATTAACCCTCATTTGCCTCCAACAGGTTGGAAAGTTTCCTAATAATCTTTCTAATCAGTAAGGAAGCCAGATTCTCACATTCCTACAATTCAACATCACTCTATAAGAACTGATAATAGCAAAGGAGCTTTTAATCCTGCAGGCGCCACAATGGCTAGCACAGTATTTGGCAGAGGGAGTACTGAATAGATTATTGTAGGTTGAAAAATAATAACAAATTCCCCCCAAAATTAAAAAAAAGCATGCCTCAGTAACATTTATAAAAACTGGGTTACATTTCGGTAGAGAAAATCTACTGTCTTTAAGGCCAAATATATGTAAAAAGTATCAAAAAATATAAAAACTTCTGGTTTTTCCTCTCACTATGTTTGCTACTATAACTGCTGTGGTCTACAGAGTCTTTATCTATATAATGTAGATATTCATAATGCTTGGCTTATTTCATAGAGCTGTAAGGAGTATGAAAGAGATAAAGTGATTCCAGGGAATTCATCTGTCATAAAACTTTTCATCATGTACT
>NW_016814071.1:0-12338 GCF_001698545.2 Rhinopithecus bieti | reverse complement strand
AAAGACAATTTTATTCTACCTTGTGTTCTCCATATTTCTCAATATAAAAATCATTAAATGAATGAATGATACAAATAATTGATAAAATAATGAAAAATGAACACTTTTTTACAGAAGAGGATCATGATGTTTATATATATACATTTTCATAAATGTAATCTGTGTACATATGCATAACTTTACGCATATGTATAATAAGTGATTGAAATGTTGTAAAAGTGAGTTACCTTTAATTGCTAATTTCCCTGCCGCCATTCCATCCCTCCTCATCATCAGAATTGGTAATGGCTGTACAGCTCTGCAAATTTACTAAAAATGATTGAATTGTACACTGAAAATGAATACATTTGGTGGTATATCAATTATAGCTCAATTGATTTTTTCTTCAAGTATTTGTTTTACTCATGTTGAAACAGTTTTTGTCTTATTTTGTTTTTATCTGGTGTTTGTTTCACATAGACCTGACACTTCGGATTTAATACAACATTCAAATTCCCTATCAGGATGCCCTTTCCTGCTTTCAGTAGGCCTGCCATATTCTCTATTTCAAAGTTAGTATCTTAGGGAAGAATCCTGTGAACTGCAGAATGTGCTCTGAATATCTACTGGTCTCCAGTTCAGTGAGGTGTCTCCGTTCCTGTCCTGTGACAGTGCACACTGAAATGCGGCTGCACCTCCTACAAAATTTTGTCCTCCACACAGATATATGTTGCCGAAGTTCATGTTCCTGCCATGACCTATGACTGTGAGATCTCTGTATTTTGTGACTTCTTTTAATCAGTCCTAGACTAATTTTGATTTACCAGTTTTCCCAACCCTTAGGGGTCTGGTAAAAATATCTTGGCAACTTTCTCCATATCAATCTGGAATGAATAGGGTTGTTTTGAGTCTGCCCTTAAATGCAGATCCAAGACATCTTTCTCGGGCATTCCTAACTTAACACCTGTGTGGCACCTCGTTGCTCCAGAGTTTGGCTAATGTGGGGAATCTTTATGATTATTTCGATTTCCCCAGGCTACTGTCAGACTTTCCCTGCTCTGAGAATACGGCCAAACACTCCTTTGTAGTGTGTCCATACAGAGGAAGAAGCCAATATACCCACTGTGCCCTATTTTGGGAACCAAAATCTAAAAACCAAACTATCTGTCTTTGCTTTCTTTATATAATAATCGTAATATACCCACCCACCCCCTCCTTTCAGGAAACAAATAGGTGTCTCTTTGCCAAGGGAGGGGAGGGCTCAAGCTGAATACAAAAAATTATAAGGAAAAGCATGTCGATATATTTTAAAACTATTATCTGCATTGAATGAGATGATTATTTTAATACATATCTCCCCTTCTAGATCACATATGACATAAATTATGGGGAGGAAATACTACTCGGTAATGCAAATGACTTTGAGGTCAGAACAAATGTTAGTATCAGATCCAAAATACTAATTTCAAAAAAAAAAAGTTTCAAAGGAATATAGAATCAATACATCAGAATTAATAAGCCACATAGTACACATTTTACCTGAAGGCAGAAACTGAAAGGGATACCTTTTTAATGCCAACATAGAATTGCTATAAATCCGCATTGTTTATCTGTGACTATGAGGGCTAAGATGATGGATATAACTGTGGCTAATTTCAATTACAGCAACACATAGCCAGATAATGGGATCATTAGCACTAAAGTAGACAGAAATATATGCTAATAGAAATTCTGTAGGTATCTCTAAGACAGACTGATTGTTTGAAAAGAGAATGCTTTGTCATACCTGTATCAGATTAATTGAATCCAAAGATCTTATTTTATCTAATCCACGGCTTGGGAAAATAAGTTTTTCGTGATGTTGTGAACTGTCTTACAATTATGAAGACAGCTTGACAGCTAATAACACTCACAGCAAATACAGAATAAAGAAAACCTTACTTGACATCAGATCCTGCTCTGCCAGTGTTGTTTCTAGTTTTGGATAGACTGTGCCAATACCTTGATCAGTCAGAGCTCAGCAAGTGGGTACTGAGCTATCGTATCTCATGAGCATTCTAGGTGGTCTCTAACCCACAGATTCATGATCTCTAGTTATGGGCAGCCTTATCTGTTAAAGCGTAGTGTTGTCCACATTTTTTATGACCTACATGTGCTATAAAGTCAAAGAGACTTGAAAGTACTGGCATAGACCCACAATAGCAAAGAGGTTTCAACATATGAGGTTGAATCCTTTGTTAGTAGCTTCCTGGAATACTATACTGAGAAAGGTTTTGGCATGAAGATCAGATGAAGATCAGTGGAAAGGAATGTTGTACTCAATTATTAATACTTATCATATGTCTGGAGCTAAGAACCTGCAGCTCACTTTCTATTTGTTGATCTTGGCATATGTATTATAATTCTGAGAGTGTAAAAATAAACGGTATTTGCTAAGGACATGAGATGAGCTGGTATATATACAAAGTGGGGGGTAGCCTAGAGACGAGTAAGAAGCTGTTAATCTAATTTAGTGTGAGACAGCATTTAACTGCAAATCTTTCCCATGGGCCTGCAATGTGTTTATAATGTTTGTTATGAAGCCATTCTTGGAGAAAAGCAATAAATACTGTAAGGAATCCGTTAAAAGCAAATGGCTATAATGATTCGTGTTTTCATCTCTACTTAGGTGAATGTAGCCTGCATCTGTTATCCTGGCCTAAGATGTCAGGGTCCCAAGTTATCCTCTGTTAATCCAATGCATGCTGTGGCAGCACCTCATTTATGCCACATTTTATTATTCAGAAAGGGTCTGCTATATTACACTATTCTAGCTAGAATAAAGGCAAAATTAATTAATATAAGATTTGAAGTTTGAATAAAAATGATTATTAATAGATTCTAAACTTTAATGATCTCTATCTATTTTGGAAATAATTACATTAATGATTTTTTTTTTCATTCTCCTGTCTTACCATCACCAGCTATCTTATAATTAAATGCTGAGTTCTATTAGTAACCATGTCCTAAAATTCACAGTATATAATAGTAATTCTCAAAGGCATTTCCTCCTAATATTTTCCGTGTTTGCCAAAGCAAGAGTTAGAAAGTGGAACACTATTTAAAAGGATAACAACCATCTGTACCTACGTATCAAACTAAAGTCAAGAAATATTTTTATTATGTTACATCGTTAAGTGTAATTTAATTGCTGTATTTTCAGTGTAAAGGAATAAATGAAAAATAAAACTATTTCATATGATAAAAAGTAATTTGTTCCACTTCAACATTTAAAACCATACTTTACTAGGGTGCATTATTAAATACAATAATATTTTAATATGAGCAATTTTTGTATTTGCATCTAAACTTCATATCTACATTTTAATTAGTATCTTCTTGTCTGCAAGGTTTCTACAAAATCACAGTTGCAAATGCATTACCAATATCTTTATTAATATAACTAAGCTTCACAATACCTCACAGCCTTCAAGAAGTCCCAGAATACTTGAATGTTTAAAAATCACATTTTCCCCTCCTTCCAAGGTTAAATGCTAACACCTGAAGAAGAACCATAATCTAATTCAGTCCATGTGCATATTTGCACACTGATGTTGATTAAATTAGATTAGAGTTCTTCCAACTCTAGATCCCCAAATTCTTCACAGTTCTCAGTCAGTGACACTATAGTACCATTCGTTTTATTTAATGTAGGTGGCCATCTGAGGGAAAATTATAGATGAAAGCAGAATACTGGGAATTAATGCAAGACTTCCACTAATGAAATACAATTTGGAAAGATCCTATTATTCAGAAATACTATTTTCACATTCTCTGAACATAGCCTATGTAGCTTTTTCTTTTGGCCATCCAGGTATCTTAACTACCCTGGAGAGGAGTACCCAATGAGTCAGGGGTCTGGCTTTCATCTGTTTCATCTTTGATTTTAACTTCATTCTCTTGATGGCTTTTAAAATCACCAACATAGCATATTTTAATCTCCATGTATTTTATTCTCTGTAGAAAATGGCAATTTCTCTTCAAGGAGAATCAGAGTTCCAATGGCTTAGAGTTTCAGCCAGGCTATACTTACATTCATCAAACACTTACAGTTTCCAGAATTTTCATTTCTAAAATTATGTTTTAAGACAGAAGCTAGTAGAACTTGTCTTACCCACTGACAACTGAGACCACTAACTTGTACAGAAAGCTGCTACAAATTACTCAATGGTTTAAAAATTCCATATAGCTATTAAAGGATGCTGTTTCACTGCAAGCATCAACAGAGAAACTGAGCCTCCAGAGAGTTATAAAGAGGTGGAGTTTCATTTAGAATTCCTCCATCTCCAAGTTATCTAGCACCTGTCATGTTATCCTGGACTTATCCAAAACCCTTTCTTGCTTACCCCAATGCTTTATTCAAATCATCGCTTTAAACCCATATTTCTAAAACATATTTTTTCTCTTCACCTTAGTGTCAATTTTCTAGGAGCTAGGTTTTAGAAATAAAGTAATAAGATTTCATTAAACATCATTACTAAATAAATTTTATTTAGAATGATTGTTACATTTAGAATGATTTCATTTAGAATGATTGGCATCTTTCTATTAACTCCAATTCAGTCATCCAATGAATGTTATATTGAATACCTACTATAAATCAACCATTAGGCTTGGAAATTAGAAACAACTTTTCGAAAAAAATAGACACAATTCCTTATGTTATTACTTAAAATCTCATAAGAAGAGATAGATATTAATAAAATAACCACAAAAAGAAGGACCTGATGTCATGAGTGGTTTTGGCCTAGCCTTGGAATTCAGGGGCGGTGAAGTTCTGGGACTGTGCTGATGGAGTTGATATCTATAAAGTAAGAATGAAGAAGAAGATAAAGAGGAAGGGAAGACTGTTCCAGAATCCATAGTGGGCAGGAACTTTCAAAGTACAAGGGCATATGAGAAGACCAGCATGACTAGAGTAGAAATCATAGAGAAATAGTTGAAGTGAAGCTAAAGTGGTAAGGGGAAGCCATGGGTACTTGAAGGTCATGATCAAAAGTTTTTATTTTTGTTCTTTTAACCACAGAGTGATGTGAAGCTATTTAATTGTAGAAGATTGTAGATGATGATGAGGTTTCGTTAGATTTGCAATTTGAATAAAAGGCAGTCCTGTTACTGCAGGGATAATAAATTGGAAGGTAGAATATTTAGGGGACTGTTGGAGTACTACATGAGAAAGATGATCATGATAATAGCATCTACCAGGAGTTTAAGCATATGAAGCCCTGGATACATCCAAGTGGAGATTTTGAATAAGCTACATAGGCTATGTTTCAAAAAGCTACATAGGCAGCTTTTTGAAAAAGATACATAGGCTTTTGTTGAATAGGCCCATTGAAACATGTCCTTGGTATTCAGAGGAAATATCTGGGCTAAAGTTATGATTCACCATATTGGGGTAGTTGATTCTACATTGTTTGCTAATTTAAACTAGTATATTAGTGGGTTCTCACACTGCTATAAAGAAATACCTGAGACTGGGTAACTTATTAAGAAAAGTGGTATAATCGACTTACAGTTCCTCATGGCTGAGGAGGCCTCAGAAAACTTACAATCATAGCCCAAGGCACCTCTTTACAGGGCAACAGGAGAAAAAATGAGTTCCAGCAGGAGATATGCCACACACTTATAAAACCATCAAATCTCATGAGAATTCACTCCTCACTATCATGAGAACAGCATAGGGGAAACCATCCCCATGACTCAATTACATCCCACTGGGTCATTCTCAGGACTCTTGGGAATTATGGGGATTATAATTCAAGATGAGATTTGGGTGGGGACACAAAGCCTAAATGTATCATTCACACCTGACCCCTCCCAAATCTCATGTCCTCACATTTCAAAGCAATCATGACTTCCCAATAATCCTCCAAAGCCTTAACTCATTCCAGTATTAACCCAAATGTCCAAGTCCAAAGTCTTATCTGAGACAAGGCAAGTCCCTTCTGCCTATGAGCCTGTGAAATCAAAAGCAAGTTACTTCCTAGATACAATGCTATACAGGCTTTGGGTAAATATACCTGCTCCAAATGGTAGAAATTGGCCAAAACAAAGGGTGTACAGGCCCCCATGCAAGTTCGAAATCTAGTGGGGCAATCATTAAACCTTAAAGTTCCAAAAAAGTCTCCTTTGACTCCATGTCTCACATCCAGGTCACCCTGATGTTAAGAGTTGGGCTCCCATGGTTTTGGGCAGCTCCACACCTGTGACTTTGCAGTGTACAGCCCCTCTCCTGGCTGCTTTTGTTGGCTGGCATCAAGTGTCTGTGGCTTTTCCAGGTGCATAGCACAGCACAAGTTGTTGGTTAACCTACCATTCTAGGATCTGGAGGGCGGTGGCCCAAGGCTGCACAAAGCACGGGCCCTGGGCCTAGCCCAAGAAACCATTTTTCCTTCCTAGGCCTCCAGGCCTGTGATGGGAGATGCTGCTGTGAAGGATTCTGACATGCCCTGGAGACATTCTCCCCTTTGGTGATTAACATTTGGCTCCTCATTACTTATGCAAATTTCTGCAGCAGGCTTGAATTTCTCCCCAGAAAATGGGTTTTTCTTTTTTATCCCATCATCAGGCTGCATATTTTCCAAACATTTGTGCTCTGCTTCCTCTTTGATGCTTTGCCACTTAGAAATTTCTTCCCCCAGATACCCTAAATCATCTCTCTCAAGTTCAAAGTTCCACAGATCTCTAAGGCAGAGGCAAAATGCCACCAGCCTCTTTGCTAAAGCACTGCAAGAATCACCTTTATTCCAATTCCCAACAAGTTTCTCATCTCCATCTGAGATCACCTCAGCCTGGACTTCATTGTCCATATCACTATCAGCATTTTGATCAAAGCCAACAAGTCTCTAGGAAGTTCCCACCTTTCCCACAACTTCCTATTTTCTGAGGCCTCCAAGTCTCTAGAAGTTCCAAAGTTTCCCACATTTTTCTGTCTTCCTCTGAGCCTTCCAAATTATTTCAAACTCTGCCTGTTACTCAGTTCCAAAGTCGCTTTCACATTTTTCAGGTATCCTTACCGCAGCACCCCACTACCTCAATACCAATTTACTGTATTAGTCCATTCGCAGGCTACTATAAAGAAATACCCAAGACTGGGTAATTTATACAGAAGAAAAGGTTTAATTGACTCACAGTTTTGCATGACTGAGGAGGTCTTGGGAAACTTCCATTCGTGGCGGAAGTCACCTCTTCACAGGGCTGCAGGAGTAAGAGTGCGTGCCAGTAGGGGAAATGCCACACGCTTATAAAACCATCAGATTTCCTGAGAACTCGCTATCATGAGAACAGCATGGGAGAAACTGCCCCCATTATTCAATTACCTCCCACTACGTCCCTCCCACGACATGTGAGGATTATGGGGATTAAAATTCAATATGAGGTTTGGGTAGGAACACAAAACCTAACACTATTAACTAGCAATGAAATATATTTGTTCAAATGTATACAGTAATGTTTAAGTTCCATCACTGCTTATCTACTTATAGATCTCAAAGACATAAGTAAATTTTTGAAAAATACTTATTTGATTATAACAAATCATCAAATAGAACAATGACTTTGTGAAATCAGAGGTTGTCTCTTTCTTACTGCCCTGCAGGAATCATTAATTGAAGTCTGAGAAACCAAATTCTAGGATTAAAATTAAAGTACAAAATATGAATTCTATGAAAGTACATAGCCTTTATTAAATAGGCCAAGAAACAAAAGAGTTCAGGAAATTTCCAAAGAATTCTGGAAGTTATTTATTATGACATCCTAGAGTCTTTTGAAAAATGATTTGTGACTTTTAAATTTACACATAATGCAAAAGAGAATCATCAAAAATAAAGTTACAACAAAATCAAGAAAATGAAAATGATGACTTTGATATTACTAATCATAGAAGATAATTACACACAATAATTGGACTCTGAATTAACTATTCTGAATTCTTATCAGTTAAAAGAAAAAATAGGAGAAATGTTGAGGTGTATCAGTTCTATATGCTGAACACAAATGGAAACCTAATATCTGAAAATTACATAAATCATAAAATTGAAACTTTCCTGGAATATCTAGAATGCAACCCTGTCTTTGTTGCATAATTCTCACTGTTTAGCAAAAGAGGTTATCCGTATTTTCTCTTGAGATAAGTTCTCTTGTATTAAATTCAAGAAAACCATTATTCTCAGCAAACTAACGCAGGAACAGAAAACTAAACACTGTGTGTTCTCACTTGTAAGTGTGAGCTGAACAATGAGAACACATGGACACACAGAGGGGAACACCACACACCGGGGCCTGTCGGGGGAGACTGTTGGGGGAGAGAGTTTTAGGGAAAACAGCTAATGCATGCTGGGCTTAATACCTATGTGATGGGTTGATAGGTGCAGCAGATCATCATGAAACATGTTTACCTATGTAACAAACCTGCACATTTTGCACAGGTACCCTGGAACCTAAAAAAATAAAATAAAATAAAACAAAAATTGTTTTAAAAATAAAAGGACATTAAGTGTGCCTCGAGAACCTGACAGAAATTTGGCATAAGTAGAACAGTTGTTTGGCAAAATGACTGCTTAGTGGTCTGAACTGTTCAGCATGTACCAGTGGCTTTTTAGAACTCCATTTTCCCCTCTTGCGTAGATATTCAGTCATTGAATCATTTATAATGAAGCAATTTTAACAGACTTTAACTCACAGATGCAGAAACAGAGCTTAGCATTGATGTAAAGATATATTCTCTTAGATATCATTTCTTAACATGGAAACTACTCTTCCCTCCAAATAAAACAATTATTGATCTACTTTTTTAGTTTAGGTAACAAATGGTTAAGTTTTGTAAGTTATAAGGGAGCTGGGCAACTCCTGAAACACATTTTTAATAACAAGCTACTNAAGCTACTTTAACTGGATTTTCAGGCAGAAGACTAACTAAATGTGTTGTGTTTTGTAAATGCACAAAAGCAACAGTGTTATCAGTATGAATTTGTTTGTATATGTAACTCTTGTAAATTCTTAAATGGCTTTCCACTCATATATTATTTTAACTGAAATATAAAAAATAAAAGCTGCAGGTTGTCTTGTTTCTAAAAGAGATTTGTTATATACTACGGTGCAAATTATGTATTGGTTTAATTATATATTCTGACAACAGTGAAGTCTTCTTGAAACTGAGAGTACCCCTCTTTAAGTACTGATAGATGCTAATAAATGCTTTACTGAAAACTTTTGTTACATGAATACAAAACCTTAATTACCAAGCCAATTATTACGTTTGCCATCACTTCAAAGGGATATTTCTTCAGGGTCTCTCCTGTGAGGGGATGTTTAATAACTTCTTTGGGACCTTTTGCCAGTGAAACAGTATGGATCTATAATTTGGTGCTTTTAAAGAGCAGGATACTACAAAAGAAATTGTTCCTTTGGGGACTGATTGTTGAGAAGTCAGAAAGAGATGTTTACAAAGCCAATATTTGGTTAGGTAATATAATAATGATAGAAGTCATTTCAGTGTAACCTTAGAATTTCGCAAAGTATTTTCACATATTATATAATGTGAATATGAACAACATTCTGGTAAGTAATACATAAGACATAAATATAAAACAGTAATTCAAAGAGATAAAATCTACGGGTTTTAAACATTTCTATCTTTTGCAAATTTGCTGATTATTATCAGCCTCAGTCCTGCATTGCTGTATCTTCTCCTTCTCTTTCAAGTGTCCAAGAGCTTTTCTTGCTATTCCTATGAAACCCTTGGTTGTGTCTATATTTAGCAGACTATGAGGAACACTCTTGGCCTCATCCGTTTTTTTCTGCCTGGGTAATTTTAAGGAAACAAATGATCCTCAATCGAGATATACTAATTGTTCTTTCCTTGCTGATGGATGATGTGGATTACTTTCTAAGATTCAATTCAACAGGGCATTTATGAAGTCACCACTATGTCAGTCTTGTATGAAGGTTCTGGTTCTGATGCATATCACTGTTTTCAAGGAGCTTGCAATTTGACCGAGTTGAGGAAAATATACATCATTAAAAACATAGCAAGGAAAAAGGAAATAATCACTCTATTAGAGGATTAAGCAAATACAGTCAGGTGCAGAGGAAAACACAGCAGTTATAGAAAGTTTCACAAATGAAATATTGTTTGATCTTGATCACAAATTTATCAGACTTTAATAGAACTATGTATAGACAAAAGAAACATGACTTTTGGTGGAGGGTATTTGGCAAATACTGAAGAGTTGATAAGACTGATCAAAACACCTCATTGAAAATATCAACTATAATATGAACGAAGCATTTTCTTCTGAAATAAATGATTATGTCAGAAACATATTTTTAATGACATTTTCAAAGCTATGCTTCATGCTTTTATAATGCTTCAAAAAGAAAACATCTGCAGACCTATAAGAAAAAAACTAATATAAATTTCCTTTTAACTGTTCATCTCAATTTCTTCCACATAAAATTCAATAATCAGTTGCTTCTCTGTGAGTGTCTCCAATACTTGTATGCACATGATTGCTGACTAGGGTTTATGGGAAGATTTGCAAGTACCCTATCATGTGGCTTTTCTGGGTTGATCACATTTGAGAGACAGTAAATACTTAGAGTTTGCTGGGAACCGTGTCTTAAAATATAAGTTTTACTGTGTGTTTCCCTACACTTTTGTATTAGCAGATACAAAACAGCCTCAAGTATTTACCTTGTTCTTTTCAAACAAAGCTGAGTTGCATGCTACCTCAGTAGTAAACAGATGGATTTTACTTAAGGCAGAATCAGCATAAGCATTAGCCTTCTGTTCCATTGTATACCTAGGGTTACATAATCAATTTTGTTCATACCTTAAAACATGCATTACCATTCATGGAACAAATCTGCCATTGTGGCAAATATAAAGGAGTGGTTTTACAACTTTTCCATTTAGAGTAATGGGAAACTGACAAGGTTTATGCATTTATTTATCCAATGCTGTTTCAAATATCAATAAAACCAAGGTGTTATTTTCAACAGATTTGTTAAAGTTATCTGAGATGACTTGTTCAGGAGACTAGTGTGTTTTCATTAATTTCTGAAGCAAGAGAAGTCATAATATGACTGCTACATTTCACCAACAAAGTCATTTAGTAAGAAAAAAAATAAATTGATTGTTTAACATTATAGAGTCAAAACAATACATTCTTTGATTAGTTTTTTTCACTGCTCAACTTTTGAAAGAAGGTATGAGTATACAATGCATTCCATATTCTTCAAAAAAGCTTGCATAATTATTAAAACATTGAAGCAAAGTATATTCTGGTCACTAGAGTCCACACTTAATCTTGTTAATCTCTGTTTCCTCACAGGTTATATCATGATGTTTAGAACACAACAGGTATTTATAAATGATAGGTAAACGTATACAAAAAATGTAACACAGTATCTTCAAGATGCTGCTACCACTTTTCCTTGTTTAAGTTTAGGTACATTTGATGGCATGTAATCTTTAGTTGAATCAACACTATACAGACCCCATCACCATATTTTAGGTGATTAAAAGGTACTCACCTCAAACACACCTGAGAAATCTATTTTAGTATGTGACCATCAGATGTATCTTGATATTCAAATACAGAATATGTTGACAAGTTAAAACTAAGATATTAAACACAGTATCGAATTTAGATTTAAGCATTTAAGAAATTATAAATCATCTCAGGAAACTGATGATTGATGCCATGTTAGTTTCATACTGTTGCATAATAAACTACCACAAATTTAGCAGCTTAAAAGAATATTCATTTATTATTTCAAATTTCTGTAGGTGAGAAGTCTGAACTGGGGTTGCCTGGAGTTAGCTGAATTCTCTGATTAAGGTCCCATGAAACTGAAATCAATGTTGCCAGAAAGACTGGTCTTATCTGAAAGCTCTGAGGGGAATCTGCTTTCCAGTTTATTGAGGTTGTTGGCAAAATCAAATTTTCATGGTAGTAGATGTAATGTCCCTGTTTTCATGTCCTGGAGGCTGCCCGTATTCCCATATACCTTAGCATGTGGCCTTCTTCATCTTCAAACCAGCAACACTGATTTGAGGTCTTCCTGTGCTTCGTAACTCTCACTTTCTTTTCTGTGATCAGTTGGAGAAAAGGCTCTGATTTTAAAGGGCTTTTGTAATTAGGCCTGACATACCCAGATAATCTCCCTATCTTAAGATCAACTGATTTAAACACTGAAATATATCTGTCATATCCTTTCACAGCAGTACCTAGATTGAAATTTGATTGAATAACTGGGACAAGATAAATAACAGGAATAAGGGGTCAGGAATCTTCGAGGCCTTCAAATAATTT
>NW_016814070.1:10902-15878 GCF_001698545.2 Rhinopithecus bieti | reverse complement strand
GTCAGAAAGTTTAAGTATGTTATAAGATGGTCTGTGGAAATAAAGAGTTGAATAATTAAAGGAAAGGCATTGCCATGATTAATACTAAAGTTACTTTAGCCACCAGATGATGTATTTCTCCCAATCATATTGAAAGTTATAAAATGGACTAAACCTAAAATTATTCCCTAATGGTAAGTCAAGGGGAAAATGTATGTTTTCTCCAAGAAAATGTTACTTTTGTATTAACGTTTGTGGTAATGTACAGCAACATCTAGCGGAGGCAAACCAGTGTTACCATCCATTGGGACAACTAACAGGTGTAAAACTCTGCTATTATACCATAAGGTTATATTACCCCACTAACAGTGGTCATCTTAATATGAATATTCTAATGCTATCTTTAAAACCTTCTGGTAAAATTACTTCTTTTGCCTAGGTGCTGCAAACAGAGCCACACATGGACACACCATTCTTTTTTTGTTGTTGTTTGTGTTTTGAGACAAAATCTCGCTCTGTTGCCCAAGCTGGAGTGCAGTGATGAGATCTCGGCTCACTGCAACCTCCGCCTCCCAGGTTCAAGCAATTCTCCTGCCTCAGCCTCCGTAGTAGCTGGGATTACAGGCACGCAACACCATGCCTGGCTAATTTTGTATTTTATTAGAGACGCGGTTTCACCATGTTGGCCAGACTGGTCTTGAATTCCTGACCTCAGGTGATTCACCTGCCTCAGCCTCCCAAAGTGCTGGGATTACAGGCGTGAGCCACTGCACCTGGCCTGGACACACTATTCTTTCAAGAACTCTTAGATCAACCTCAGCAGGAGCCCCAACTACTGTTCCCCAATATGGTGCCCCTTTTCAGCAGGAAGTATCCAGAAAATTCATCATTTGACACTCCCTAACAGCAGTTAGGGATACTTCTGAGGAGGAAATAACATAGGAGTTATTGAGAAATTATTTTAGGCATTTAGAGAGGGTAAAAGAGTTCTCTCACTCGAATTTTCTTTACTAAAAGCAGCCCCAAGCCATTTCTTTTCTAACAGAAAACAGCCTGAAAAGTCAAGCTGCAAGCTGATAAGCCATCTGGAGGCTTGCATATGTAAAGGCAGGTGGCTGTATTAAAAGGCAAGTACATTTCAACAGAGGCGAATTCCTATTTTTTCTTTGACATGACCTGTGTGGGTGTCATGGCACCAGCCAGGTAAAACCACGTGAGCAGGTATCATAGTGACAGGTAGAAGCTGCATTTGCATAATGAAAGACTAGGGTGGGAGGGCCAGCCTTTTCATGGGCTACGTAAATGGCACACCTGGTCAACCAATCCCCTGTGCCCTATGTAAATCAATCACTGACTCCTCAAGCTTCTCTACAAAATCAATTGTGTTCTACCAACAACCAGGAAATTTTTTAGGTGACCCTGTTTCTCAGCACGAGGAAGCTTTCTCTCTCTCTGTTATTTTGTCTATTAAACTTTCCACCCCAAAATCACTCCTCGTGTGTGTTGGTGTTCTAAATTTTCCTCGTGTGAGACAACAATCCCTGGGTATTTACCCCAGACAATGCAGCCATTTCAGAGTCTGGGAAATGAATCTTAGTCACATAAAGAAAGAACAGCAGTGAACATGGCAAGGTGCTTATGATTCTGGTCCACTGGATCTTCCTATCCCTAGGAAAGTAAATACCATCACAGTCAGCACCCAGCAAGTTACCAACATATAATTTTTTGTTTGTTCCAAAATAAATAAAGGTGATTCTTATCCCAAAGGCAAATAAAAGTAGTTTACTTTTTTAAACTGAACTGTATCAGTTTAGTTTATTCTTAAGTTCTTACAATTTTGAAAATGCAGTTGACACTTGTATGGCTTATGAAATTTTGATAGTCTAACATTACTTGAATTGTTCAAAGAACAGTATATTTTAAATTAAGAAGAGTAAACTGTATTTGTTTTCTATATTTAAGGTTTAGAATCACAAATTACACTCCCATAATTTATGATTTGAAAACTTCAAAGTTTGGTTTTTCTATCTGTATATACACAGAACGGTGTTATTGTGCTGAAACATTTGTATCTTAAGGTGGCAGTCACAGTTTCCATCTGTCTGGATATATTTTGGACTTTTGCATGTTAAACATAAGAAAGAAACTTTTTGTTTTAGGCAATCTAAGACTGTTGTACACAAACAAACTTTACAGATTACTGTAGGGTTCAGCAAACTATATTTATAATGTGACATTAATATCTCTATTTTATGTCTAAAACGTTTTTTTAGAAATAATTTTTTTTACAAATGTCTCCACAAATTCAGGTTTATTTTATAAAATGGCAGAATAGTAAAGAAATAGGTGGTTTGCCATAATATATGAATACTTGCACTTCATTAAAATACCAAATATTATAATCAAAATTTAGATAGCAGATTTAAATAATTTCTTGATTTTCACTACAATGATAGAAATTCACAAATATTTTATAAATCAAAGCTATTAGTATTAGATTTTACTTAGTAGTAATATATGTATATATTCTAGGTATTAAAAATATATATATTTTCTGGGTATTTGAAGGCACCAAATTATTGATGAAAAATGTCCATTTTGAACAAATTCTTGATCATATATATCATACATCTTACATACACATCATTATATATGTATGATGTATAATATATATGTATGGTATGATCAAGAATTTGTTCAAAATGGATATTTTTCATCAATAACTTGGTGGTTTCAAATACCACCAAGAAGTGTTGTTTTAATCAGATTAACTCTAATAGTTTACTAATTTTATTTTTTATGATATGTTCAAAATGTTATAGTTTAATTGATTACTGATTGATGATGGGTAAACGAATCAATTTATTTTCAAATCTCATAGGCCTATTACATTGTTGAAGATGTTATTAATAAAAATTCTTTCTTTTAATATTGTTTACAGGGATTTAGGTCTAATCTGCTCAACCTGTTAATCAGTGTCAGCTGCCAGATTCCAATTCATTTTTAGCGTGCCTGTATGACTTTTTCTCCATAATCTACGAATTAAATTTTGATTAGTTATTTGAATGTCATATAACACAACTCACACATTTAAAACCACCAGGTAAAATGAGTTCTGGCTTATTATAAAGAAGCTGTCACCAAGTTAGTGTTACATACACAGATGGATGTGGCTCAACAAGGTTTTAGACAAAAAAATTTGAATTGAACTATGGCAGCATGTGTTGCTATGACTTAGCCTCTAGTGGTCTTATGAATAAAGATACATTTCAGCAAATTTATCCAGTTGCTTTCAGTATCTCTAAAGATAGTATATCAAGAATTCTCATGCTTCTGTCTGAGAAAACAGATTCTTCTCTTATCTAAGAAATCAACTGGATATATTTTTATAACCTTGCACATGAAAAAACTGCATTGCAGTACTAATAATTACAGATGATATAACATGGAAAAGAAAAATCCAGAATGTCAATTTCAATATGTAAGTATTTAGGTTGGGCATGGTGACTCACGCCTGTAATCCCAGCACTGGGAGACTGAGGCGGGTGAATCACTTTAGGTCAGGAGTTCGAGACTAGCCTGGCCAACATGGTAAAACTGATCTCTACTAAAGATACAAAAATCAAGCATGGTGGGAAGCACCTGTAATCCCAGTTACTCGGGAGGCTGAGGCAACAGAATCGCTTGAACCCAGGAGACAGAGATTGCAGTGAGCTGAGACTGAACCACTGCATTCCAGCCTGAATTACAGAGTGAGATTCTGCCTCAAAAAAATAAATAAATGAATAAAGTATTTCTCCTTTAATTTGAAAAATGTGACAAAATTAAGATTTTGGTAAGTTTTGTGTAGCTTAACATCAGCATAAAGTAGAAAAAAATCTTTTAAAATGTAAACAAAAAGCTACACCAAAAAAACTAACATCTACAAGTGCATACATATCGATCTTTGTTTGATCTTTGTTTTAGGAGCGTCTAAAGCAAAACATTTGGTGAACTTGATACAGTTATTTTGATCACATTGGCATGCTGATAAAATCATTTTATTTAATTTGACTGAAACATGTTCACATCTTAAAATACTGTTTTGTAACATGAATAATAAGTGTAAAGTCTTTATCCTTAAGAGGATCCTGATCGATGTTTAAATATGGCAAACCATCTCTCTGGTTTCTCCAAACTTAAATTTCATGAAGGCTCAAACATGGAGTGAGCAGGCCGGGCGCGGTGGCTCACGCCTGTAATCCCAGCACTTTGGGAGGCCAAGATGGACGGATCACAAGGTCAGGAGATCCAGACCATCCTGGCTAACATGGTGAAACCCCGTCTCTACTAAAAAATACAAAAAACTAGCCGGGCGAGGTGGCGGGTGCATGTAGTCCCAGCTACTCGGGAGGCTGAGACAGAAGAATGGCAGTGAACCCGGGAGGCGGAGCTTGCAGTGAGCTGGGATCCGGCCACTGCACTCCAGCCTGGGCGACAGAGCGAGACTCCGTCTCAAAAAAAAAAAAAAAAAAAAAAAAAAAGAGACTCAACAACAGAGCATGAGAAGCAACAGGGATGA
The DNA here is from genome assembly GCF_001698545.2 of Rhinopithecus bieti. Taxonomy (NCBI): domain Eukaryota; kingdom Metazoa; phylum Chordata; class Mammalia; order Primates; family Cercopithecidae; genus Rhinopithecus; species Rhinopithecus bieti. Next base: position 11,338 of record NW_016814070.1, on the reverse strand, counting down.
GGTAGGATGGTCAGCTCTAAGGCTCAGGGTTTCCTGGGGGACCCCAATATAATGATGTCAATTATGAAGCTTACTAGGTAAATACAAACATAAAAGGCTGAGGATGGGTGCGGCGGCTCATGCCTGTAATCCCAGCACTTTGGGAGGCTGAGGCAAGCAGATCACAAGGTCAAGAGATCAAGACTATCCTGGCCAACATGGTGAAACCCCCGTCTCTACTAAAAACACAAAATTAGCTGGGCATAGTGGCGCACACCTCTAATCCCAGCTACTCAGGAGGCTGAGGCACAAGAATGGCTTGAACCTGGGAGGTGAAAGTTGCAGTGAGCCGAGATCATGCCACTGCACTGCAACCTGGTGACAGAGCGAGACTCCATCTCAAAAAAAAAAAAAAAAAAAAAAAAAAAAAAAAAAAAAAAAAAAAAACCCCAGCGGT
>NW_016814070.1:3450-7640 GCF_001698545.2 Rhinopithecus bieti | reverse complement strand
TCAGTTCCCCTGGCTAGGAAAACGGATTCCCTTCCCCCTTGCGCTTCCAGGTGAGGCGCTGCCTCGCCCTGCTTCAGCTCTCACTGGTCAGGCTGCAGCAGCTGGGCAGCACCGATTGTCCGGCACTCCCTAGTGAGATGACCCCAGTACCTCAGTTGAAAATGCAGAAATCACCGGTCTTCTGTGTCGCTGGCGCTGGGAGTTGGAGACTGGAGCTGTTCCTATTCGGCCATCTTGCTCCGCCCCTTTTTATTTTTTATTTATTTATTTTTTTGAGACGGAGTCTCGCTCTGTCACCCAGGCTGGAGTGCTGTGGCCAGATCTCAGCTCACTGCAAGATCCACCTCCTGGGTTCACGCCATTCTCCTGCCTCAGCCTCCCGAGTAGCTGGGACTACAGGCGCCGCCACCTCGCCCGGCTAGTTTTTTGTAGTTTTAGTGGAGACAGGGTTTCACCGTGTTAACCAGGATGGTCTTGATCTCCTGACCTCGTGATCCGCCCGTCTCGGCCTCCCAAAGTGCTGGGATTACAGGCTTGAGCCACTGCGCCCGACCAACAATTTTATTTTACTTTTAATATTTAATATTTAGACAAGACTTTCACATATTATAGCTATAATTCATGAACTAAAGTAGCCTTAGGGGAAATAGTATTTTATATTAATAATGAAGATTGAAGCTCCTGGGATGTAAAATAATTTCTCATGGATACACAGCTAGTGACCCTCAAATATGTTTGATTTAAAATTTTAATTTTCCCACTGTTGACAATGTTGACATAACAGCTAAATCTGAGTCTCAGAGTTGATAATTTGGAATACGTCAAGACAAGTACTATTGAGGCAGGCTAGGTAGTCAAGAAAGTGATGATGTCCTCGGGATGCAACAACCACAACAATTGTATGCTGACTGCATATTGTCAACAGGATAAGCCCCAGCATTTACACTGTATTTCAGCCATTCAAGAAAACTCTCTTCAGCAGGGAAATTCCCCTGCAGAGAGCATGAACATTTTGATTTTACCTGTCCTCTAACTGACCTTTTACTCATTATAATAGTAAAAAATACACACGTGTGTGAAGATTTAAGATGTTAATGAGATATGTGACGTATAAGCAAGCATGTACAGCCACTGTGTCTGTGCACCAAAAGGACCACCCAGAACATGCTTACTACTAACACCTCTTCCCACCTCCTTGTAAATAATTATGTAAGACTCCCATAAATGGAGTCTCCCTAGAAGGTCTCATTCTTAAGCAGCCTGTCCTGAATTCCTTGTCTCTCAGTGACAGACAAGGCTATTCTTCACCTAACTTTTAAAATAGTATTTCTACCTTGCAATAAATCACTCTATGCTGCATCTTCATTGTTTTGTCTCTTGTTTAAATTTTTTGAAAGTGAGAAGAATTGAGGTCTCACAACAGCCATCAACTCTATCATGCTTTGTTTTGTATTCTTTATTATTTCTTTCTCTGATCTGTCACCATTCACATTTTCAACTCAGATGACAACGCTAAATTAAAATTTAAATGATCACAAAATGATTTGTCATAAAAGCATGCATATGGCCGGGTGCAGTGGCTCACACCTGTAATCCCAACACTTTGGGAGGCCAAGGCAGGCAGATCACTTGAGGTTGGGAGTTTGAGACCAGCCTGAACAACATGGAGAAACACTATCTCTACTAAAATACAAAATTAGCTAGGTATGGTGGTGGGCGCCTGTAATCCCAGCTATTTGGAAGGCTGGGTGCGTGGCAGGTGCATGACACCATGACTGGCTAAATTTTTTAAATTGTATTTTTTGTATTTTCAGTACAGATGAGTTTTCACCATGTTGGCCAGGCTGGTCTTGAACTCCTGACTTCAGGTGATCCGCCAATCTCAGTCTCCCAAAGTGTTGGGATTACAGGTGCAAGTCACCGTGCCCAGCATATGTTTTCCAAGTTTTCTAGTTTGCGTGCATAAAGGTGTTCATAGTAGTCTCTGACAATTTTTTGCATTTATGTAGGATTAGTTGTAATTTCACATCTCTAATATTTAAATAGATGCAGAGAACAACAACAAAAAACAGATGCAGAATAAAAGTTTGACAAAAGTTGACATACCCTTATGATAAATCTCTGAAAAAATTAGGTATAGAACAAATGCACCTCAGCCAATAAATGCCACATATAACCAAAAAATGCAGAGCTAACAACATACTAAACAGGGATATATTGTAAGCTTTTACTCTAAAAGCTAAAACAAGACAAGGATGCCCACTGTAATCAGTCTTACTAAACATAGTACTAAATGTCCATGACAAAGAAATTAGAGAATAAAACCAAAGGCATCTAGGTTAGGAGGAAATTTCATTATCCCTGTATAATTATCTTTTATCTCTGTACATAATCTGAAGTGTAGAACAGCCTAAGACTTTACTGAAAATATTAAAATAAACACATTTATTAAACTTTCAGAATACAAAAGGAACATCCAAAAGTCAGTAGGTTTTATGTACACTAACAAGTATCTCAAAATGAAATTAAAAAATAATTCCATCTACAAAACTGTGGTAACTATACTTTGAAATAAACTTAACCAAAAGTTGAAACACCTTACATTATACTGTAAATAGCATTAAATAAATAAAGTAATGCACAAATGAAATACTACTCATTTATGAATTGCATTAATAAATTTCTATATTACACAAAGTGATCTACAGATATAATGCAACCTCTATCAAAATACCAGTGGCATACTTCATAGAAAATTTAATTTATATGGTACCACAAAAGAGCCTGAATAGCCAAAGCAATTAAGAAAAAAAAGTAAAGGTATTATCATACCTTTAAAATATTCTACAAAGCAATAGTAACTAAAACAGTATGGTACTTGAATAAAACAGACACACAGGCCAATGGAGCATTAAAAAAGGGACCAGAAATATATCCATGTATTTATAGCTAAGTGATTTGGAATAAAGGTGACAATTTCTTTTTTTATTTTTGAGATGGACTCTTGTTCTGTCACTAGGCTGGAGTGCAGTGGCATGGTCTCAGCTCACTGCAACCTCCGCCTCCCAGGTTCAGGTGATTCCCCTGCCTCAGCCTCCTGAGTAGCTGGGATTATAGGCACGGGCCACCACGCCTGGCTAATTTTTTGTATTTTAGTAGAGATGCGGTTTCACCATGTTGGCCAAGATGGTCTTGATCTCCTGACCTCATGATCCATCCTCCTCAGCCTCCCAAAGGGCTAGGATTACAGGCATGAGCCAAAAGAACAGTATCTTCAGTAAATTATGTTGAGAAAACTTTACATCCACAGGCAGAGAAATAAAATGAGACCCTCATCTCACTATATAAAAATCAATTCAAAATAAATTAGACATTTAAATGTAAGGCTTGAGATGAGCCTGGTGGCTCACACCTGTAATCCCACCACTTTGGGAGGTGGAGGTAGGCAGATTACCTGAGGTCAGCTGTTTGGGATCAGCGTGGCCAAGGTAGTGGAACTCCGTTTCTACTAAATATACAAAATTAGCTGGGCGTGGTTGCAGGTGCCTGTAATCCCAGCTACTCAAGAGGATGAGGCAGAAGAATCGCTTGAACCTGGGAGGCAAAGGTTGCAGTGAGCTGAGATCGTGCGCCATTGCACTCCAGCCTGGGCAGCAAGAGTGAGACTCCATCTCAAAAGTAATAATAACAAATAAATGTAAGTCTTGGAACTCTGAAACTACTACAGAAAAATAGAATAAAAGCCCCATAAAATTGTTCTGTGCAGTAAGTTGGTTTTTTTGTTTGTTTTATTTATATTTTTTTGAGACAGTCTCACTCTGTCACCCAGGCTGGAGTGCAGTGGCATGATCTTGGCTCACTGCAACCTCCGCCTCCCAAGTTCAAGTGATTCTTCTGCCTCAGCCTCCCAAGTAGCTGGAATTACAGGCACCCGCCACCATGCCCAGCTAGTTTTTGTACTTTTAGTAGAGATGGGGTTTCACCATGTTGGCCAGGCTGGTCTCGAACTCCTTACCTCAGGTGATCCGCCCACTTCAGTATCCCAAAGTGCTGGGATTACAGTTGTGAGCCACCCTGCCCGGCCAGATGTTCAAATTTTGATATGGATTAAATTGAGTTACTACATCACGTTCAAAAGCATCATCTTTTTTTTGTTTTTTTGTTTTTTTGTTTTTTTTTGAGACAGAGTC
>NW_016814070.1:0-2821 GCF_001698545.2 Rhinopithecus bieti | reverse complement strand
TATATATATATATGTATAATATATATGAAACTCAATTAACTATACAACAAAACAAGTAACTATTAAAATGAACAAAAGGCTTAAATATTTTCAAGAAAAGACATACTTACGGCCAACAGATATATTTAAATATGCCCAATGTTAATTATAATCAGGGAAAGGCAAGCCAAAAACAACTATGAGATATCAATTCACTCCTGTTAGAATGACTCTTATTAAAATGAAAAAGAAAAACGTTATGAAAGATGAGAAGGCAATGCATGCATACTGTTGGTTTGAATGTAAATGAAGATGGCTGTTACGAAAAACAAAATAGAGATTTCTCAAAAAACTTAAACTACCATGTAATACAGCTGTTGCACTATTGGGTATATATCCAAAACAAATGAAATCAGAATGAAGAAACACTTACACTTCTATGTTATTTGCAGCACTCTTCACAATAACCAAAACATAGAATCAACAGTTCAGGCTGGGCGGGGTGGCTCATGCCTGTAATTCCAGCACTTTGGGAGGGCAAGTCAGGTGGATCACTTGAAGTCAGGAGTTCGAGACCAGTCTGGTCAACATATATACAAAAAATCTAAAAATTAGCCACGCATGGTGACGGACACCTGTAATCCCAGTCACTCTGGAGGCTGAGTTGGGAGAATTGCTTAAACCCAGGAGGTGGAGGCTGCAGTGAGCCAAGATTGCTCCATTGCACTCCAGCCGGGGTGACAGAGACTTCACATCAAACAAACAAAAAAAATCAATTCAGCATCTAATGAGTAAATAAAGACAATGCGGTAGATATACACAGTGGAATATTATTATTTAAAAAAGAATTTTTTTTTTTTGAGACCGAGTCTCACTCTATTGCCCAGGCTGGAGTGCAGGGGCACAATCTCGGCTCACTGCAACCTCCACATTCCTGGTTCAAGGGATTCTCATGCCTCAGCAACCAGAGTAGCTGAGATTACAGGTGTGCACCACTATACCCAGTTAATTCTTTGTTATGCTTTTAGTAAAGATGGGGTTTCTTCATGTTGCCAAGGCTCGTTTCAAACTCCTGGGCTCATGCAATGCACTTGCCTTGACCTTCCAGAATGCTGGGATCACAGGTGTGAGCCACCACACCTGGCCAAAAAAAAAAAAAAAAAAAAAAAAAAAAAAAAATTCCATTATTTTTAATCACATGGATTAAGCTGAAGAATATGATATTGAGATAAGGTTAATAGTTCATGATTTCACTTACACATGGATTCCAAAAAACTTAATCTCATTGATGTAGAGTAAAATGGTGACCATCAAGGCCAACGTATTTAAAAAAAAAAAAAATGGGCTGGGCACGGTGGCTCACACCTGTAATCCCAGCACTTTGGGATGCCGATCACGAGGTCAGGAGATCAAGATCATCCTGGCCAGTACGGTGAAACCCTGTCTCTACTAAAAACACAAAAATTAGCTGAGTGTGGTGGCACATGCCTGTAATCCCAGCTACTTGGGAGGCTGAGGCAGGAGAATCACTTGAACTGGGGAGGTAGAAATTGCAGTGAGCCGAGATTGTGTCACTGCACTCCAGCTGGCGACAGAGTGAGACTGTCTCAAAAAAAAAACAAAAAACAAAAAACAAAAAAACAGAAAGAAAAAAAGGGTTGGAATGATGTCTGTAAAATAATACATAGAGTTGAATAGAAGAAATAAGTTCAAGATATTTATTGTATAGCATGGTGACTATAGCTGTTTTTGTATTTTTGAAAAGTAGAAAATGTCATGTGGTCTCACCACAAAAATGTTAACTATGTGAAGTATTAATTACCTAGAACTAATCATCTGACAATGTATATACACTTCAAAATATTATGTTCTACAGAAAAGTACACATTTTATCTGTCAAGTTAAAAAGTTTTAAAGCTTTATAGAAGGGTAACAATGTGTCAAATACTGTCCGTGTCTTTGTCATAATCTTGGTTGAATAGTATCAAAATATATAGTTTTGTTCTTGGTTGAATAGTATCAAGACATATAGATTTTATCATTTGTCAGTCATAACCATAGGAACTCTGATATTTAACAGCACGTTCTGGACCCAGTACATTGCATGGGAGAAGCCAATGTACTTTAGGAATTTTACTTTAAGCTTAGGACACTTGGAGTTTCTGGTGCAGATGGTAATGGTGTGAAAGACACTGAAAGAGCAGGTGTTGCTTATGGTCCCACGACTGGCCACCCTGTGAGCACAGTAAACTAGTTTGCATGCAAAATAACAGGAAACTGTTTTAATCAAAACGCTGTCATGATGTCCAAAATTTATCCAGAAAAAATGACCCAGGAGTTGGCTGCATTTTGGGGACAGAAAAACTGTAGACTAAACTTCACCCACTTAAAAAATTGTATGAGTGAGAAATTCCTCCAAATTGTAATATCAGTATGGAAAAGCAATATTCTTTTAAGTTTCAAATTCACAGAGCTCATTATTTTGCAGCCTTTAACATTTACACTTAAAAATTCTGCATGGAAATGTAAGTTGTGCTATAAATAAAAAAGTAAATTTAAAATTGTTCACTTTTCATTAACTCTCTTAAAAATTTAATTTCTATATTTTCTTGCAAATTTTATGTTTGCCACACTTTAAGAATCTATTTTTTTTTTTAAACAAAGAACAACCATGCTGATTTAATCCTCTCACCTGTGGACAATGCTTTTATCTTAACTAATCTGAAAGTTATATTGATAACTGAACTCTCCAGTTAAAACAATTATTCAGTGCATTAAAGAATACCAACTTTCAATTGGGTGTGGTGGCTCACACCTGTAATCCCAGCACTTTGGGAGGCTG
>NW_016814069.1:0-18670 GCF_001698545.2 Rhinopithecus bieti | reverse complement strand
ATTGGGGTGGGAGTTACTCGATTTTCCAGGTGTTGTGTGTCTCATTTCCCCTGGCTAAGGGATTCCCTTCCCCCTTGCGCTTCCCAGGTGAGGTGATGCCTCGCCCTGCTTCAGCTCTTGTTGGTCGGGCTGCAGCAACTGACCAGCACCGATTGTCTGGCACTCCCTAGTGAGATGAACCCAGTACCTTAGTTGAAAATGCAGAAATCACTGGTCTTCTGTGTCGCTCGTGCTGGGAGTTGGAGACTGGAGCTGTTCCTATTCAGCCATCTTGTTCCGCCCCCCACAAAAACAGTTTTTTAACCTTCCACATGTAAAGAAATGTTTATCTATGAGAGCTGAATTCACACATTAAAAAACGCTTTCACAGATAGCTTTTCTAGTTTTCTCACAGGATAATCATTTCTTCACTATGGGCCTCAGTAAACTTTGAAATGTCCCTTGGCAAAATCTAAAAAAACAGTGTCACCAAAGTGCCGAATATAAAAAAACTTTTAACTCTATGAGCTGAATCCACAGATCACAAAGCAGTTTCACAGATACCTTCTTTCCAGTTTTTATTGCAGGATATTCTGATTTTCACAACAGACCTTAGTGAGCTTTGAATTGTCCCTTTACAGATTCTACAAACACAGTGTTTCCAACCTGCTGAATATAAAGAATGTTTTTACTCTGTGAGCTGAATGCACACATCACAAAGTGGTTTCACACATAGCTCCTTTATAGTTTTTATCATGGTAGATTCCGTTTTTCAAAATAGGCCATCATGGAGCTCCAGAATGTTCCTTTGCAGATTCTACAAAACACTATTTACAATCTGCTGACAGTAAAGGAAGGTTTAAGTGTATCAGCTGAATCCACACATCCCAAAGTGGTTTCATATATAGGCTGTTTGTAGTTTATATCATGGAATATTCAGTTTTTCACTATAGGCCTCAGTGAGCTTTGAAATGTCCCTTTGCAGATTCTACAAAAACAATGTTCCCAACCTGATGAATGTAAAGATGGTTTTAAAACGTGACCTGAATACACACATCACAAACTTCTTTCACAGTTACCTTCTTTCTAGTTTTTATCATGGAATATTCAATTTTTCACTATAGGCCTCAGAGACCTCTAAAATATTCCTTCTCAGATTCCACAAAAACAGTGTTTTCAACCTGCTAAATGTAAAGAAAGTTTTAACACTGTGAGTTGAATTCTCACATCACAAGGAAATTATATAGATAGCTTCTTTCTAGTTTTATCACAGGATTTTGATTTTACTATAGGTCTCAGTTAACTCTACAATGTTCCTTCTCAGATTCTACAAAAACAATGTTTCCAACCTGTTGAATGTATACAAAGGTTTAACTCTGTGAGCTGAACGCACACATCACAAATGGGTTTTACAGATAGTTTCTTTCTAGTTTTCCTAGCAGAATGTTTTTTTTTTTTTTATGGGCTTTATTGAGTTCAAAAATGTCCCTTCACAGATTCTACAAAAGTGGGGTTTCCAATTTACTGAGTGTTAAAAAAAGTTTACTCTGTGAGTTGAATCCATACATCACAAAGTGTTTTCAAGATACCTTCTTTCTAATTTTTATCACAAGATAGTCAGTTTTCACCATAGGCCTCAGTGAAATTCGAAATGTCTTTTCACAGATTCAAGAAAACAGCATTTCCAACCTACTGAATGTAAAAGAAAATTAACTCTGTGAGCTGAATCCACATATCACAATGCAGTTTCACAGATGGCTTCTTTCCTATTTTATCACAGGATATTGGGTTTTTCACTACAGAGCTCAGTGAGCTCTGAAGTGTCCCTTTGCAGATTCTTCAAAAACAGTGTTTCCTACCCAGTGAAAATCTTGAAAGTTTTATCTTTGAGAACTGAAACCACACATCACAAAGCGGTTTCACAGATAGCTTTCTAGTATATATTGCAACATTTTTGGTTTTTTACTATAAGACTTAGAGATCTTCGAAATGTCCTTTCACTGATTCAACAACGACAGTGTTACCAACCCACTGAACATAAGAAAGCTTTACTTTTGTGAGCTAAATCCACACATCACCAAGTAGTTTCACAGATAGTTTCTTTCTAGTATTAATCACGAGATATTCGGTTTTTCATTATTGGCCTCAGTGAGCTTCGAAATGTCCCTTTGCTGACAGAGTTTCCAACCTGCTGACCATAAAGAAAAGTTTACTCTGTTAGCTGAATCCACACATCACAAGCAGTTCACAGATAGCTTCTTTATAATTTTTATTGTGGGATATTTGGTTTTAAAATATAGGCCTCAGTGAGCTTTGAAATGTCCCTTCACGGATTCTACAAAAACAGTGTTTCCAACCTGTTGAACATAAAGAAGAATTTATCTCTGAGTTGAATCTACACATCATTAAGCAATTTCATAGACAGCATCTTTCTAGTTTATATCGTGGGATATTTGGTTTTTCACCATAGCCCTCTGTGAGCTCCAAAATGTCTCTTGACATATTCCCCAAACACAGTGTTTCCAACCTGCTGAATGTAAAGAAAGGTTTAACTCTTTGAGCTGAATCCACACATCACAAAGCAACTTCACCGATATCTTCTTTTAGTTTTATCATGGGATATTCGGTTTTTCACTCTAGACCTCAGGGAGCTCGAAATCTCTCTTCACCATTTCTACAAGAAAAGTTTTTCCTACCTGTTTAATGTAAACAAAGATTTAATTCAGTGAGCTGAATCCTGATATCACAAAGCAGTTTCTCAGATAGAGTCTTTCTAGTTTTTATCATGGGATATCTCGTTTTTCACTATACACCTCATTGAGCTTTAATATGTCTCTTCATACATTCAACAATAACAGTGTTTCCAACCCACTGACCATAAAGATAGTTTTACCTTTGTGAGCTGAATCTACACATAACAAAGCACTTTCACAGATAGCTTCTTTCTAGTTTTTATCACTGGATATGTTCTTTTTTACTATGGGCCTCAGTGAGCTTTGAAAGATCCCTTTGCAGACTGTGCAAAACAATGTTTTCAACCTGATGAATATAAGGAAAGGTTTACTTCTATGAGCTGAATCCACACATCACAAAGTGGTTTCACAGACAGCTTCTTTTAGTTTTATCATGGGAAATTGGATTTTTCTCTCCAGGGCTCAGTGAGCTCCGAAATGTCCCTTCACAGATTCACTAAAAACAGGGTTTTCAACCTGCTGAACATAAGGAAAAGTTTTCCTTTGTGAGCTGAATCCAAACTTCACAAAGTGGTTTCATAGATAGCTTTATGCCATTGTTATCAAAGGATTTTCAGTTTTTCACTATAGGCGTTGGTTATTTTTGAAATGTTCCTTCTCAGATTCCACAATAACAGTGTTTGCAACCCACTGAGCATAAAGAAAGATTTACCTCTGTGAGTTGAATTCACACATCACAAAGCAGTTTCAAAGATTGTTTCTTTCTAGTATCTGTTGTGGGACATTCAGGTTTTCACTATTGGCCTCAGTGAGCTCAGAAATGTCCCTTCACTCAATCTACAAAAACAGTGTTTCCAACCTGCTGAATGTAAAGAAAAGTTTTACTCTGTTAGCTGAATCCACACATCACAATGTGGTTTCACAGATAGCTTCTTTCTAGCATTTATCACAGATATTTGTTTTTACACTATAGGCCTCAGTGAAATCTGAAATGCCCCTACACAGATTCTACAAAAACAGTGTATACAAATTGTGAATATAAAGAAAGGTTTAACTCTGTGAACTAAATCCACACATCACAAAGCAGTTTCATTGATAGCATCTTTATAGTTTTTATCATGGAATATTCGGTTTTTAAATATAGACCTCAGAGAGCTTCGAAATGTCCCTTCACAAATTCTACAAAAGCAGTGTTTCCAACCTGCTGAACTTAAAGAAAACTTTATCTGTGAGTTGAATTCATGTATCACAAAGCAGATTCACAGATAGCTTCTTTCTAGTTTATGACATGGGATATTCAGATTTTCACTGTAGTCATCTCTGATCTCCAAAATCTCCCTTGGCGTATTCTCCAAACACAGTGTTTCCAACCTGTCAAATGCAAAGAAAGTGAGCTGAATCCAAACATCACAAAGTGGTTTCACAGGTAGGTTCTTTCTAGTTTTTATTGCAGTATATTTGGTTTCTCACTATAGACCTCAATTAGCTCTGAAATGTCCCTTCACAGATAAACAGGGTTTTCAACCTGCTGCACATAAAGAAAGGTTTAACTCTGTAAGCTGAATCCACACATCACGAAGTGGTTTTATGAAAAGCCTCTTTCTAGTATTCATTGCAGGATATTCGATTTTTAACCATGGACCACGGTGAGCTCCAAAATATCTCTTCGCAGATTCTACAGAAACACTGTTTGCAACCTGATGAATGTAAAATGAAGTTTAAACCTGTGACTTGAATTTACACATCACAAAGCAGTTTCACAGATGATTTCCTTCTAGTTTTTATCACAGGAATTTGGGATTTTCACCACAGAGTTCAGTGAGCTCCAAAATGTCCCTTCACATATTATCCAAAAAATGTGTTTTCAACCTAGTTAATGTAAAGAAAGGTTTAACTGAGTTGAATCCATATGTAACAAGGCATTTTCACAGATGGGTTTGTTCAAGTTTTTATCACGGTGTATTCGGTTTTTTACCATAGACTCTAGTGAGCTCAGAAATGTCCCATTACATTTCTTCAAAACCAGTGTTTCCAGCTTGTTGAATATAAAGAAAGGTTTAACTCCATGAGCTGAGTCCACACATCACAAAGCGGTTTCACAGATAGCTTCTTTGTAGTTTTTATCACCCGATTTTTTGTTTTTCACTATAGGCCTTAGTAATCCTCGATATGTTGCTTCACAGATTAAACAATAACAGTGTTTCCAACGCTTTGAATGTAAAAAAATTTTACCTCTGTGAGTTGAATCCACACATCACAAAGCGATGTCACAGGTAGCTTCTTTCTAATTTTTATCTTGGGACATTCAGTTTTTCACTATAGACCTCAGAGAGCTCTAAAATGTTTCATCACAGTTTCTACAAAAACAGTGCTTTCAACTGCTGATGTAAAGAACTTTTTAACTCTGAGAGCTGAATCCACACATCACAAAGCTGTTTCACAGATAACTTCTTTCCAGTTTTATTACAAGATATTCAGTTTTTCACTATATGCCACATTGAACTCCAAAATGTTCTTTTGCATATTCTACAAAAACAGTGTTTCCATCCTGATGAATGTAAGGAAAGGTTTAACTCTGTGAGCTGAATCCACACATCAGAAATCAGTTTCACATTTACATTATTTTGAATTTTTATTGCCTGATATTCAGTTTTTCATTATATGTCTCAGTGAGCTCTGAAATGTTTCTTCCCAGATTCTACAAAAACAGTGTTTCCAATTTTCTGAATGTAAAGAAAGGCTTAACTCTGTGAGCTGAATCCTTCCATCACAAAGACGTTTCATAAGTATCTTCTTTCCACCCTTTTTGATGGGATATTCTTTTTGTCACTACAGGCATCAGTAAGCTGCAAAATGTCCCTTCCTAAATTCTACAAATCAATGTTTACAACCAGCTCAATGTAAAAGAAGGTTTCCCTTTGTGAGCTGATGCAAAACATCACAAATCACCTTCACAGATACATTTTTTCTAATTTTATCATGGGATATTAGGTTTTCACCATAGGCCTAAATGAGTTCTGAAATGTCCCTTCACAGATTGTACAAAAACAGTGTTTCAAAGCTGCTGAATGTAAGCAAAGGTTTAACTCCTAGAAATGAATCCACATATCATGATGTAGTTTCACAGATAATTTCTAGTTTTTATTGTGGGACATTCAATTTTTTACTATAGGCCTCAGTGAGCTCTGAAATATCCCTTTGAAGATTCTACAAAAACAGGATTTGCAAACTTCTGAGCATAAAAAATGGTTTAACTCCGGGAGCTGAATTCACACATCACAAAGCACTTTCAAAGATACCTTCTTTCTAGCTTTTATCATGGGATATTCGGTTTTTCACTATGGGCCTCTCTGAGCACCTAATGTCCCTTCACAGATTCTTTAAAAAAAAAAAAAGTGTTTCCAATCTTCTGAATGTAATGAAAGTTTTATATCCTTGAGCTGAATCCACACATCAGAAAGCCTTTTCACAGATAGCTTCTTCCTGGATTTTTGTGAGGTTTTTTTGTTGTTGTTGTTTGTTTTTTCATGGAATATTTGTTTATTTACTACAGGATTCTCTGTGCTGTGAAATGTTCCTTTGAAAATTCTACAAAAACAGTGTTTTCAACATGATGAATATAAAGAAAGGTTTAACTTTGTAAGGTGAATACGCACATCACAATGCACTTTCACAGATTGCTTCTATCTTGTTTTCATCACAGGATATTCACTTCTTCACTATAGAACTCAGTGAGCTCAGAAATGTCCCTTCACAGATTCTACAAAAACAGTGTTTCCAACCTTCTGAATGTAAAGAAAGGATTAACTCTGTGAGCTAAATCCACATATCCCAAAGAGATTTCACAAATAGCTTCTTTCTAGTTTTTACCACAGTATATTTCGTCCTTCACTATAAGCCTTAGTAAGCTCTGACATGTCTCTTTGAAGATTCTATAAAAACAGCATTTTCAACCTACTGAATTCAAAAGAAAGGTTTACCCCTGTGAGCTGAATGCACGTATTACCAAGTGGTTTTATAGATAGCTTCTTTCTTGTTTTTATCATGAGACATTCAGTTTTTTACTACTGGCCTCAGTGAACTCCAAAATGTCCCTTCCCAAATTCTATAAAAATTGTGTTTCCAACCTGTTGAGTATAAAGAAAGGTATAGCTCTGAGAGATAAATCCACACATAGCAAAGCAGTTTCACAGTTAACTTCTTTTGAGTTCTTATCACAAGATATTCGGTTTTTCACTATAGGCCTCAGTGATCTCTGAAACGTCCCTTTGCAGATTCTACAGTGTTTCCAACCTGCTGAACATAAAGAAAGGTTTAACTCTGTGAGCTGAACCCATACATCACAAAGCGTTTTTACAGATAGTTTCTTTGTTTTTATTGTGGGATATTTGGTTTTTCCCTTAAGCCACAGTGTGTTCCAAAACATCCCTTCACAGATTCTAGAAAAAGTGTTTCCAATCTACTGAAAGTAAAGAAATCTTAACTCTGAGAGTTGAATTTACTCTTCACAAAGTGGTGTCACAGGGAGATTTTTTCTGATTTTTGTCATGGGATATGTGGTTTTCACTACAGGCCTCAATGAGCTTCTCATATCCCATCGCGGATCCTGCAAAACAGTTTTGAACCTGCTGAAAGTAAAGAAAGCTTTAATTTTGTGATCGGAATCCACACTTGGAAACGCTGTGTTTCCAACATGCTAAATGTAAAGACATGTTTAATTCTGTCAACTGAATCCACACACCGCAATGCAGTTTCACAGCTTCTTTGTAATTTTTATCACAGGATATTCGGTTTTTCATTATAGGCCTCTGTGAGCTTTGAAATGTCGCTTCACAGATTCTACAAAAGAGTGTTTTCAAGTTGCTGAACATAAAAAAAGTTTTAACTCTGTGAGCTGAATCCATACATCACAAAATTATTTCACAGGTAACTTCTTTCCAGTTTTCATCACAGAATATTTGGTTTTTCACTCTAGGCCTCAGTGAGCTCTGAAATGTCCCCTTTTGCAGGTTCTACAAAAAAGGTATTTCCAACCTCCTGAATGTAAAGAAAGGTTTAACTCTGGGAGCTGAATCCACACATCACAAAGCAATTTCACAGATAGCATCCTTATAGTTTTTATGGCAGGTATTCAGTTTTTCACCATAGGCCTCTGTGATATCTGATATGTCCCTTCATAGATTCTACAAAAACAGTATTTGTAGACAGTCAGAGGCCAGAGAATCATGACCAACTCAGCATTCCACTGAGGCTATGTGACCAAACAGTAAACTGTTTATCATGAATACAGAATGTGGGCTAACTTGCTTCTGTGCCTGCCGCCAGATTTGCTTAGGGCAATCACTCCCTGGAGCTGTTCTTATTGAGGTTATCTACTGGGACAACTAGAGCCTACTGTTTGAATAAGGCAGTCTTACAAGACTCCTCCAAGTCAAACAGCTGACTCCTTCCATCCCCTTCTCGCTATCTCCTTTATCAATAAATACAATGAGTTGTGGAAGATCAGGACCCTTGTCCACTCGAGGCAAGATGCCCACTGATTCTTTCTTCCAAATACACTCTTTTCTCTTTGTCTTTATTTTCATGTTCTTCCTCTCTTGTTCAGTTCAATAGGGATTCGGGCCACCATGTGTTATGCTCGAACGAGGATATGAGGACATGAACAAAGAATGTCTGCTGCAGCAGAAGAACTGAAATTGAGAAGATTAACTGGGACCCTGGGACGAGTCTGCTGGCAACAGAAATAAGGGCAGTGCCCTACAGAGGTAGTGATCAGGGCCCTAAAGTGGTACTGGGAGCAGTGTTTTAAAGAAGTACTGGGAGCAAGAAGTTTTCTGAATCAGGGTAACTTGGGGAAGAATTTATCTATCGAAGAAAAACAGTACGTGCAGTTGCTTAAAGTTTCGTTGAAACAAACTCATGCTCAGGTTAGTTCTCAGACATTAACTAAGATGCTGCAGGAGGTTATTACCCATAACCCATGGTTTTCACAGACAGGCACTCTTATTGTGAAAAATTGGTACAGAGCAGGAGAAGGATTAAAACAGGCTCATCAAAATCATCTTAAAGATGATCCTTCTGTTTTCTCAACTTGGACTTTAGTCCATACCATTCTTCTGCCATTATCTTTTTCTTATTCTGCTGGACAGAAGGAGTCAGGTTGTGAGTTTAAAAATCTGAAATAATCTCTTAATCGACCCACAGCACCAACTGAACATAAAACACAGGAGAAGGAAAATAAAAATTGACCTATACCACCTTCTTTAATTGCAGATACAGTTGTTCCTCCTCCTTTGGTAGCAGAAATAGAGACCCCAATGCAGAGAATGTTACACTCTGCTGCTGTAGCTGGAAAACCTGTAGGACCTTGTGTTTTTCCTTGACATAATGCCTGATCCTAATAATCCACAGCAGCTTATTCATGAACACACTCCACTAGAGTTTAAGTTGTTGAGGGAATTAAAAGTCAGTGTGGTAAATAAGGTTGTACAGAGCCCATTCACTTTACGATTGCTAGAATCTGTATCTGGTGTCATGTGCTTCTACTCTTTGATATGAAGCATTTGGCTCACACTTGTTTATCTCCTACTGCATTTCTGGCATGGAATTTAAGTTGGCAAGAAATGTGTGCTGACCAGGCTAAACAGAATCGTGTGGCTGGATACAGAGACATTACAGAGGACATGCTGTTAGGTAATGGCCCTTATACAGACCTGGAACATCAAGTGGCACTCCCAGACGCTGCTTATCAGCAGTGTACACAGGCCGCTAAATGCATCTGGGCCACAATTCCTGAAGAGGGAGTCCCAGTACAATCCTTTTTACATATCATACAAGGGTTACAGGAACCCTATGCACAATTTCTTGCATGATAACAAGAGGCAATAAAGCGCCAAATTCCTCATACAAGTGCTGCAGAAATGCTAACCTTAACTTTAGCTTTTGCGAATGCAAACGCAGATTATAAACATGCACTGGCATCTGTGAGATGTACACAAACTTGGGAAATTTTCTCAGAGCTTATCAGGACGTAGAAACTGAGCTTCTTCGCTCTACAATGTTAACTCAAACAATGAGGGTATTCCCAATTAAGACCACAATCCCACTTCAGGGATGGGTACCAGGAGAAACATTGATTTCCTCACTCCAGGAACACCAGGAAGTTCAGGATTAGATCTCCCTGCCAGAGAAAGAATTACGTTAGCTGGGGGAGACAAACCCAGCAAGATTCCCATCAGCATTTGGGAATCTTTGCCAATAGTATATATGGGACTAATTTTAGGCAAAAGTCATCTTAACTTGCAAGCTATCACTGAAGTCCCTGGAGTACTTGACTCCTAGTATGAAGGAGAAATTTGAGTAGTTTTAATGTCACAAGATCTTTTGGTTTTTGAACCGGGAGAATATATTGATCAGTTATTGCTTATTCTCAGCAAATTACACCCTTCCCCATGAAAGGAGAAATAAGGAAATAAAGGGTTTGGGAGCACAACCATGAGAAATCTACCTATCCCAACCTATAGCCCCTAATAGAACCACCTGTGTAGTACAAATTAAAGGAAAGAAATTTTATGGGTTTATGGATACAGGAGCTGATGTGTCAGTAATATCTGAAAACAATTTGTCCCAATACTGGCCCTTGCAATTAACTTCTACATCACTAGTGGGAGTAGGAACAGCTAAAAATGTTCAACAGAGTGCCAAGACTTTATCTTGTCTTGGTCCGGATGGACAGTCATGTGCTTTCCAGAATTATGTTGCAAATATAGCTATCAATTTATGGGGTCAAGACTTACTTACAGCGTGGGATATGAAACTTACAAATGAAAACTTTGATTATCCAGGATTTAAAATGCTGAAGGACATGTGATATCAGAGTGGAAACAGTTTATGGACATTCCTACAAGGAAACCCTAACCCAATATCGGTAACTGGAAATACAAATAGAAAAGGAATAGTGTGTCAGGATTTCTGATGGGGGTCATTGATATTTCTCCTCTGCCCACTGCCGTACCATTAGAATGGCTTAGTGACAAACCTGTTTGGGTAGATCAATGGCCCCTGACACAGGAGAAGCTAGATCAACTTTATCTGTTCATTTAAAAAAACAGTTGAATACAGGACACATAGAGAAATCATTTAGCCCCTGGAATTCATCAGTATTCGTTATTCCAAAAAAGTCTGGAAGATGGTGATTGCTTCATGATTTGAGAGCTATTAATGCAAAAATTAAACCAATGTGTTCCTTACAGAAAGGGTTACCTCTCCAGTGGCTATTCCAAGAGACTGACCTCTTGTAGTTATACATCTTAAGGATTTTTTTTACTATTCCATTACAAGAGAAGGATAAGCCTCGATTTACTTTCTCTGTGCCTTCTATTAATCAAAGAGAACCTGTTTCTCGCTATCAATGGAAAGTTTTACCCCAAGGCACGCTTAACAATACTACATTATGTCAGCATTTTGTGGGAAGAGCATTAAAGAGCTTCAAAATGTGTTTCCCACTGCATATATCATTCATTTTATGGATGATATTCTTTGGCCGCTCCTGCAGATCAAATTTTACATCAGTTATTCAGAGAAACAAAACAAGCCTTAGTTAAATGGAATCTCAAAATTGCTCCAGAGAAAGTGCAAACAACTTTCCCATGCCATTACTTAGGAACTATTGTTACAGAGAAGAGTGTACAACCTCAGAAAGTAGTTCTTCATAAAAACAGGTTACATACTTTAAATGATTTTCAATAATTATTAGGAGACATTAATTGGCTACACCCTATGTTAGGTATTGCAACCTATCAATTTACATATCTTTACCAATCCCTGCAAAGAGATTTTTTTTAGATGGAGTCTCACTCTGTCACCCAGGCTGGAACTCAGTGGCACAATCTCAGCTCACTGCAAGCTCCACCTCCTGAGTTCATGCCATTCTCCTGCCTCAGTCTACCAAGTATCTGGGACTACAGGCACCCACCACCACACCCAGCTAATTTTTTGTGTTTTCAGTAGAGATGGGGTTTCATTGTGTTAGCCAGGGTGGTCTCAGTCTCCTGACCTTGTGATCCTCCCAACTCAGCCTCCCAAAGAGCTGGGATTACAGGCATGAGCCACTGCACCTGGCTGAGATTCTTCTTTAAATTTCCCACAGTAATTGATCAAAGGGGCAGAAGCGGAGTGGCACCTTGTAAAACAGAGGCTTCGGCAACAGCATATCTCCTGGCTACAGCTGCAAAAGCCTTTGTTTTTACTACCCCTCAGACAAAATTTTGCAGTTCTATAAAGTCCATTCTTTCATTCCTCCTGCGATTACTTATCAGAAGCCTATTACAGGTGGACAGAGTTACATTACTGATGGCTCTTTCAAAGTTCGGGCAGCTATTTATGGACCTAAACATACTCAACAATCATGACCTCTGGAGTTTCAGCTCAACGCTCAGAGTTTATTGCAGTCATTCAGGTTTTACAGCTCATGGCTTCAGATCCTATCAACATTGTCTGTGATTCAGCCTATGTTGTAAATGTAGCCAGTCGCATAGAAACTGCTACAATCAAATGTACACTAGAACCACTGCTTCTTAATTTATTTTTGAGACTTCAACAAGCTATTCATTCTCGTGCAGCTCCTTTTCATATTTCTCATATTCGCACTCACATACAACTGCCTGGACCATTATCTTTAGGCAATGATAAACCAGCTAAATTGATTAGTTCTGTGTTTCAGCAAGCTCAAGCCTCTCATCCACTACTGCACCAAAACACTTCCACCCTTACTAGCATGTTTTAGTTATCTCACAGCTAAGCTAGTGCTATAATACAAGCCTATCCTATTTGCCAGCATGTCCCTGGAGCCACACTTGTAGAAGGTTGTAACCCATGAGGTTTTGCTCCAAATGAAATTTGACAAATGGATGTTACAAACATAACTGCCTTTGGTAAGCTTAGCTACGCTCATGTGACTATAGACACTTATATGCTGCATGCTACATGTCAAACAGGTGAGAAAACTGATCAGGTACAATGTCATTGTCTGTCATCATTTGCTCATATAGGGATACTTAAACAATTAAAAACTGACAATGTACCTGCTTATACTAGTCACGCTTTTCAAAATTTCTTACAGTTTTGGGTTATAACCCATAAAACAGGAATTCCTTATAATCCTAGAGGACAAGACATTACAAAGCAGGAACATTAAATATTACAATGTATGTTAAAAGACAAAAGGGGTATAGGAGGCCAAATACCACCTCAAACAAAATTACATTTAGTCTTATTTACTTTAAATATTTTGACTCCTGGTACGGATGGTAAGAATCTAGCAGAAGGACATTGGCAAGTGTTGGAGAAAAAAAGGAAAGTTTATCCAAAAGTGTTATCAAAATCCCCAGAAGAAGGACAATGGAAAGATCTGGTGCATTACTGATGTGAGGATGAGGGTATGCTTGTGTTTCTACAAGAGATAGACAAACAGTGTGGGTTCCCTCAAGGTGTGTGTGACCATGGAATGGGAGACTGGGGGAACCCAGGGTGGGCAACAATGGGTCTGGTACCTCTGGTGTGAGCCATGAGCCGGCTGAGCCTGAGTGTGAAGGCGGAGAGAAGACTGACCAGAGTCACGACAACATCAACCCCCATAACCTGGAGGCAACTCAAGAAAACCACGCAGGAAGCTGAGAAACTATCGGAGCATCAGGGACAGACAAAAACCCCTGATTCTATGTTTTTAACCATGTTAGCCATAGTGTCCTGTCCTGTATGTTTTCCCTGTGCAGAGGCAAAAAATATTGGGCATATGCTCCCAATCCCCCGCAGTATGACCTATATTTTGGAGTGACACTCCTCCTGAGATTTATCATGATCAGGGAGCATGGGCTCCAGGACCCCTAACTCCCCCTGACATAGAACAGTTTGACTCTCTGAATAATGTTATTAACTATACCACTCCACTGGAAGGACTCTCTTTGTGTATCACCACAAAGACATACCTCAGTCATAGCTGTCTTATAACTCAAGCTCAAATATGGTTGAGTCATTATGGAAAAATCATGTACTTATTAAGTCTTGATTCTATTAATGTAACTGATGTGCTAACTAACCATTCCTGGCCCAATCACCCAAATTGTGCAGACTATGTAGAATGGATTCCCTTCAATAATTTCTACCCCTCTCCATGGACCTAGTGTCTTGGCTCACTTGCTAGAAAACAATCTATGTTAACTTGAGTTATTGTGGATTGGCGCCCTAAAGGTCAACTAAATGGAAAAGATAATAATCAGAAATCATGGCACAAACTTCGCTGGCATTGGTGGTAAGCTTTTAATGCTTCTTCTTCTTCTTTATACAACACTGGGATCAAATCCCAGTCTGCCACCCGGATTGTTTGGCATGGAGCACACTTATTTAGCCTGCCTCTTCCTAAGTGGCATTATCTAGGGAGCAAAGGACCAATTCAAGAAATGGTATGGAAGGCAGCACTCCCATTTATGAATGGCAGCATCTGGGTTGGAATACTATATAATAATGGCAATAGTAAGTGAAACAGTTTTAATGTTACATTTGTAAGGAACATCACCACTCAAATTACAGTTTGTATTTTAAATCCTTATGTCTTTTTGGCAGCTAAGAAGGATCAGCTCCAGGTAAACAATACCCAATTGACTTGTAAATCTTGACAGTTTCAGCTTTCTTTAGAAGCCTGGGCCGAATTCCAGCAAAGCCTGGAGAGTCTCAATCCTAAGACCTATCTAAGACCCTATGTTGTCATCTCATATAAAGTTCTCAGAATAATGTTGTTTTCTCTCTGTCTTCTGTTCATAGTCTGTAAAATCGAATAAACCACCAATCAGAAAATGAGACTGCCCAACCTGGCCTTACATTCTTTCAGTTAGTACATAGAAAGGGGAAAATGTAGAGAGCCAGAGGCCAGAGAATAGTGACCTACTCAGCATTCCCCTGAGGCTATATGAACAAAAAGCAAACTGTTTCTTATGAGTAACAAAGTGTGGGAAAACTCGCTTTTGTGCCTGCCACCAGAAGATTTGCTGAGGGCAATCACTCCCTGGTGCTGTGCTCATTGAAGTTATCTGCTGGAACATCTGGAGCCTGCTGCTCAAAGAATGAAGTCTTGCAAGACTTCCAAGTCAAGAAGCTGACCCCTTTTTCCACCCCCTTATTGCTATTTACATCAAATAGGAAAGACTGTGGAAGATCAGTGCCATTGTCCACTAGAGGTAAGGTAAACCATGACCCCTTCTTGTAAAAGTACTCTTTTCTCTTTGTCTTTATTTCCATATACATCCCCCTTTGCTCAGTCCAACAAAAATTGGGGTGGCTACAAAAGATTCTAATGTAATGTAAGAAAAGGTTTAACTCTGTGAGTTCAATCCCCACACACACACAATAAAAAATGGATTCAAAGATAACTTCCTTCTGGTAGTTATCATGGGATATTCGGTTTTTTACTATAAACCTCAGTGAGCTCTGATATGTCCCTCTTCAAATTCTACAAAAACAGTGTTTGCAAACTACTGAAAGTAAATAAAGTTTTAACCCTGTGAGTTGAATCCCCACATCACAAAGTGCTTTCACAGATAGCTTCTTTATAGTTTTTTCACGGGATGTTCAGTTTTTCACTTTAGGCCTCAAAGAACTCCAAAATGTTCCTTCACAGATTCTACAAAAAACAGTGTTTCCAACCTGCTAAATGTAAAGAAAGGTTTAACTCTGTGAAATGAGTCCACACATCACTAAGGGGTTTTACAGACAGCTTCTTTCTAGATTTTATCTAGGGGTATTCTGTTTTTCATTTTAGGCCTCACTGGGTTCCAAAATTTCCCTTCGCAGATTACACGAAAACAGTGTTCCAACTCACTGCATGTAAAGAAAGGCTTAAGTCTGTAAGCTGAATCCTCATGTCACAAACCAGTTTCAGAAATAGTTTCTTTCTGGTTTTTATTGTAGTATATTTGGTTTTTCACTATAGGCCTCAGTGAGCTCTGAAGTGTCCCTTCACAGATTCTACAAAAACATTTTTTCCAACCTGCTGAATATAAAAAAGATTAACTCCATGAGCTGAATCCAGACACCACAAATCACTTTCACAGATAGCTTTTTTGTAGTTATTATGGTGGAATATTCTGTTTTTGACTACAGGCCTCAGTGAGCTCTGAAATGTACCTTTGCAGATTCTACAATAACAGTGTTTCCAACCTGCTGAATGTAAAGAAAGTTTTAATGTTTTGAGTTGAATCCACTCATCAAAATCTGCATCACAGATTTTATTTTTTAATGAAGGATATTCAATTTTTCACTATGGGCCAAAGTAAACTCTATAATGTCAATTTGCAAATTCTAAAAAAACAGTGCTTCTAACCTGATGAGTGTAAAGAAGGGTTTAACTCAATCAGCAGAATCCACACATCACAAAGTGGTTTCACAGATAGCTTTTTTATAGTTATTATTGTGGATGCTCTATTTTTTAATAAAGGCCTCAATAAGCTTTGAAATGTCCCTTTGCAGATTCTACAAGCAGAATTTTCCAACCTACTAAATGTAAAAGAGGTTTAACCATGTGAGCTGAATCCAAACATCACAAAGAGGTTTCACAGATAGCTTGTTTCTTGTTTTTATCAGGGGATGTTCTGCTTTTCACTGTAGGCCTCAGTGAGTTACAAAATGTACCTTTGCAGGTTCTACAAAACAGTGTTTCCAACTGGCTGAATTTAAAGAAAGGTTTACATCTGTCAGCTGAATCCACACATCACACACTGGTTTAACAGGTAGTTTCTCTCTAGTTTTAACGTGGAATGTTCAGTTTTTCACTAACAACCTCAGTAAGATCAGAAATGTCCCTTCACAGATTCTATATAAACAGTGTTCCCAACCTGCTGAACATAAAGAAAGCTTTAACTCTGACCTCATTTCTAACATCACTAAGCAGTTTTACAAACAGTTTATTTTTAGTTTCTATCATGGGATATTTGCTTTTTCAAAAAGGGCCAAAATGAGCTGTGAAATGTCCCTTCACAGATTCTACAAAAAAACTGTTTCCAACCTGCTGAATGTAAATAATGGTTTAACTCTGTGAGCTGAATCCAGACATCACAAAGCACTTTCACAGACAGTATCTTTCTAGTTTTATCATGGAATATTCAGTTTTCACGATAGACTTCAGTGAGTTCTGAAAGGTCCCTTTCCAGGTTCTACAAAAACTGTGTTTCTAACCTGCTGAATACAAAGGAAAGTTTAACTCTGTGAGCTAAATTCACACATCACAAAGCTGTTTCACAGATAGCTTCTTTTTAGCTTTTAGCAGGATATTCAGCTTTTCACTATAGGCCCCACTGAACTCTGAAATATCCTTTCACATATTCTAGCAAAAAATGTCACCAACCTCATGAATATTAAAAAAAAAAGTATAACTCTATGTCTGAATCCACACATCACAAAGTGCTTTCATAGACAGCTTCTTTCTAGTTTATATCATGTGATGGTCAGTTTTTCACTTTAGGCCTCAGGGAGTTTCAAAATGTACTTTTGCAGGTTATAAAAAAACAGTGTTTCTAACCTGTTGAATGTAAAGAAAGGCTTACCTCTGTGAGCTGAATCTACACATCACAAAGCAGTTTCACAGAACAGCTTCTTTCTAGTTTTTATTGTGGAATATTCCATTTTTCACTATAGGCCTCAGTGACCTTTGAAATGTCCCTTTGCAGATTCTACAAAAGCAGTGATTGCAACCTGCTGAGTCTAAAGAAAGATTATTTCTGTGAGTTAGATTTACACATAACAAAGCAGCATCACACAGAGTTTCTTTCTAGTTTTTATAGTGGGATATTTGATTTTTCACTATAGGCGTCTGTAAGCATTAAAATGTCCCTCACAAATTCTACAAAAACAGTGTTTTGAACCTGCTGTTGTAAAGAAAGATTTAACTGTGTGAACTCAATCCACACATCACAAAGCAGTGTCACATGTACAATTTTCCAGTTTTATCACAAGATATTCAGTTTTCACTATAGACCTCAGTGAAATCCAAAATGACCCTGTGCAGATTCTACAAAAAGTGTGTTTCCACCCTGCTGAATGTAAGAAAATGTTTACCTCTGAGCTGAATCCAGACATCATGAAGTGATTTCACATATAGTTTATTATTACTTTTTATTGTGGAATAGTCGGATTTTTACTGTAGGCCTAAGTGAGCTCTGTAATGTCCCTTCACAGTTGCTATGATAACAGTGTTTCAAACCTGCTGAATGAAAAGAAAGGTTTACTCTGTGAGCTGAATCTACACATCACAAAGCAGTTTGACAGAGATTTTCTTTTCAGTTTTAATCGTGAGATATTTGATTTTTCACAATAGCTCTCAGGGAGCTCCGAAATGTCTCTTTGCAGCTCCAAACAAAGACGGTTTCCAACCTATTGAACATAGAGAAAATTTACCTCTGTGAGCAGAATCCACACATTACAAAGCGGTTTTATGGATAGCGTCTTTGTAGTTTTTATTGTGGAATGTTCTCTTTTTCACTGTAGGCCTCAGTGAGTGCTTAAATGTCCCTTTGGAGATTCTACAAAAACAGTGTTTCCAACCTGTTGAATGTAAAGAAAGGTTTAACTCTGTGAGCTGAATCCACACATGACAAAGCAGTTTCACAGAGAGCTTCTTTTCAGTTTTTATCTTGAGATACACCATTTCTCGCTATAGGCCTCAGGGAGCTCCAGAATGTCCCTTGGTGATTTCACAAAAAACATTGTTTCCAACCTGCTGAATGTAAAGAAAGGTTTAACTCCGGTAGGAAAACAAAGCCGCTGGGAAGCTCGAACTGGGTGGAGCTCACAGCAGCTCAAGGAAACCTGCCTGTCTCTGTAGACTCCACCTCTGGGGACAGGGCACAGTTAACAACAACAACAAAAGCAGCAGAAACCTCTGCAGATGCAAACGACTCTGTCTGACAACTTTGAAGAGAGCAGTGGATCTCCCAACATGGAGGTTGAGATCT
>NW_016814068.1:110936-115872 GCF_001698545.2 Rhinopithecus bieti | reverse complement strand
TTGGCCCTTACAGAAAACATTTATCAATCCCAGCTTTAGACAATGCATAGTTTTCCATTGAAGCACACTTTCCCTACAAAACTTATTAATATTCCTAACTTTCTCTTTCTTCCTTCCCTTCTCACCTTTCTTCCCTCCTTTCCTTTCTTCAACAAACATTTATGGAGTGCCTACTGTATACCAGTATGGTGAGCCTTGACAGTAGAAAAGGAAAACATCACCTCTGTGCTAACACAGTTTGCAGTCATGAGAAGACAATCATTCATCAAATAGTCACGTATAGATGTATAATAATGGGCTGCGAAGTTCCCATAAGGGAAGGAATAGGGTGTCATAAAAATATGTATGAGAGGCCCAGTCTTGGTGGAGTGGAATTGGGGCAGGGAGAACTTCCCCTCAAACAACTGAAGATGGAACTGACTGATTACTACGTAGGGTTTAAGTGAAGAAGGAGTGGTGACCTATGGCAGGGGATGTATCTTTAGTTGGGGAGAAGAGATTTTCAGGCAGAGGGAATAGCACGTTTCAAAGGCTTGCTGGCAGATCAAGAGCAAGAAGCATGAATGGAATGTAAAGAAAGCCCTTGAGTCTGGCCCGGCCATGGTGAGTATTTGAGAGAGTAAGATAAGAGATAAGGCTGGGGAAGAATGTAGGGGATAGCTCACACAGTGATCAGTGGTCCTTGTTAAGGGTTTCAGTCTTCGTCTTGAGGACAGCAGTGGCCACTAAAGAGTTTTTAATGAGAGTGATGATGTGTCACTTGGACCTACAGAGCAGATAATAAAGGGGCAGAAGTGGATGTAGGAGATCAGTTGGGAGGCTACTGCAATAGTGCAAGTAAGTCCAGGATTTTTGTCTTACAAATCAAGGCATGTTTGGTTTCTAGGATGCAATGCAAAACTATGCTTGTAACAGTGCCAGCGGCTCATGAGAATTCTTTGCAGATTTTGCTTGGGGAGATTTCCTTTATAGGTCTTTAGTGGAGATTCATAATATGGCTTTTCTTTGTAAAATGATTCACCTAAAGAACTCTTCTTTTGAGTTGCAAGGTTCTTCTACCTCCTGTACACACACACACCACCACCACCACCCCTCCTCTCCTTGAGAGCAAAGGGAGTAAGCACAGCCTTTCAGATAATGATCTTATTCCAGCTTGAAGGCATGCTTGAAAATAACTGTGAAGCCTATGACTTATTTTTCTGCAAGACTAAAACATTTATATAGGGTTTTGTTTTTAATGCTTTACAATTTCCTACTGATGGTGCTTCAGGCTATGGGGAATGCTTTTAATCATTAGCATTCTTACCTGCCAGGACTTTTGAAAAAATTAATTTCTGTGGGTATATAGTAGGTGTGATGGTTAATACTGAGTGTCAACTTGATTGGATTGAAGGATATGAAGTACTGATGCTGGGTGTGTCTGTGAGGGCATTGCCAAAGGAAACTAACTTTTGAGCCAGTGGGCTGGGAAAGGTAGACTCACCGTTAATCTAGGTGGCACCATCTAATCAGCATGGCTAGAATAGAAAGCCGGCACAAAAATGTGAAAACAGAGATGACCTAGCCTCCCAGCCTACATCTTTGTCCTGTGTTGGATGCTTCCTGCCCTTGAACGTCAGACTCCAAGTTCTTCAGTTTTGGAACTCGGACTGGCTCTCCTTGCTCCTCAGCCTGCAGATGGCCTATTGTGGGATTTTGTGATCATGTGAGTTAATACTTAATAAATTCCCATATATATATATACACACACACATATACATATACCTACCTATTCTTCCATCAGTTCTGTCCCTCTAGAGAACCCTAATACAGTAGGCGTATATATTTATGGGGTCCATGAGATATTTTGATACAGACATGCAATGTGAAATAATCACATGATGGAAAATGGGGTGTCTATCTTCTCAAGCATTTATCCTTTGTGTTACAAACAGTTTGGTTATACTCTTTCAGTTATTTTAAAAGGTACAATTAAATCATTATTGACTATAGTCACCCCATTGTGCTATCATATACTAGGTCTTATTCATTCTATCTAACTATATTTTTGTAACCTTTAAATATTTCCACTTCCCCTACCCACCCTGGCCCAGTTACCCTTCCCAGCCTCTGGTAACTATCCTTTTACTCTCTATCTCCATGAGTTCAATTGTTTTGACTTTCAGATCCAACAAGTGAGAACATGCAATGACTGCCTTTTTATGCCTGGCTTATTTCAGTTAACATAATGACCTCCAGTTCCATCCTTGTTTATGCAAATGACTAAATCTTATTCTTTTTAAATGGTTGAATAGTACTGCATTGTGTATATGTACCACATATTTTCATCCATTCATCTGTTGATGGACACTTAGTTGGCTTCCAAATCCTGGCTATTGTGAACAGAGCTGCAACAAACATGAGAGTGCAGATATTTCTTTGGTATACTAGTTTCCTTTCTTTTGGGTATATACCCAACAGTGGGATTGCTGGATCCTATGGCACCTCTATTTTTAGTTTTTTTTAGGAACTTCCAAACTGTTTTCTATAGTGGTTGTACTAATTTACATTTTCACCAACAATGTACAAGGATTCCCTTTTCTCCATATCCTTGCCAGCATTAATCATTGGCTTTCTTATGGATATAAGCCATTTTAAGTGGGGTGAGATGCTGTATTAGTCCATTTTCATGCTGCTAGAAAGAACTTCCCAAGACTGGGTAATTTATAAAGGAAAGAGGTTTAATTGACTCATAGTTCAGCATGAATGGGGAGGCCTTAGGAAACTTACAGTCATGGCAGAAGGCAAAGGGAAAGCAGGGCACCTTCTTCACAAGTGGCAGGAAGAGTGCAAGCAGCATAAGGGGAAAGGCCCCTTATAAATACCATCCTGAAACTCACTCACTATGAAGAGAACAGTATGAGGGAAACTGCCCCCATGATCCAATTACCTCTACTCGTTCTCTCTCTTGAGAGACTGAGATTCAAGATGAGATTTTACAATTCAAGATGAGAGTTTGGGTGGGGACACAGCCAAATCACTTCAGATGTTATCTCATTGTTTTGCTTTGCATTTCTCTGATAATCAATGATGTTGAGCCCCTTTTTACATAACCGTTTGCCTTTGGTATGTCTTCTTTTGAAAATGTCTATTCAAATCCTTTTCCTATTTTAAATTGGATTATATTTTCCTATAGAGTTGTTTGAACTCCTTATACATTCTGGTTATTAATCCCTTGTCAGATGGATAGTTTGCAAATATTTTCTCCCATTCTGTAGGTTGTCTGTTTACTTTGTTGATTGTTTCCTTTGTTTTGCAAAAGCTTAACTTGATGTAATTTCATTTGTCCATTTTTGCTTTGGTTGTCTGTGCTGGTGAGGTATTACTCAAAAAAATCTTAGCCCAGACTGATGTCCTGGAGACTTTCCCCAATATTTTCTTGTTATAGATTCATAGTCTGGAGTTTTAGATTTATATTTTTATTCCATGTTGATTTGATTTTTATATATGGTGAGTGACAGGGGTCTAGTTTCATTCTTCTGCATATGGATATCCAGTTTTCCCAGCTCTATTTCTTGAAGAGACTGTCTTTTTCCCAGTGATCTTGGTGCCTTTGTCGAAAATGAATTTACTGTAGGTGGGTGGGTTTGTTTCTGGGTTCTTTACTCTGCTGCATTGGTCTATGTGTCTGTTTTTATTTCAGTACCACACTGTTTTGGTTACTATAGCTCTGTAGTATAGTTTGATGGCAGGTAATGCGATTCCACCAGTTTTATTCTTTTTGTTTAGGATAGCCTTGGCTATTCTGGGTCTTCTGTCATTCCATATAAATTTTAGGATAGCTTTTTTTTTATTTCTGTGAAGAATGTCATTGGTGTTTTGATAGGGATTGCATTGAATCTATAGATTGCTTTGGGTAGTATGAACACTTTAACAATATTGATTCTTCCAATCCATAAACATAGAATATCTATTATTTGGTGTCCTCTTCAATTTCTTTCATCCATGTTTCCTGCTATCCATTATAGAGATATTTCAACATCTTTGGTTACTTCCTAGCTTTTTAACTTTATTTGTGATTGTTGTAAATGCAATTACTTTTTAAATTTCTTTTTCAGATTGTTCACTGTTAGCATATATAAATGCTACTGATTTTTGTGTGTTGATTTTGTATCCTGCAACTCGACTGAATTTGCTTATCAGTTCTAATAGTTTTCTTGTGCAGTCTTTAGGTTTTTCCAAATATAAGATCATATCATCTGAAAACAAGGATAATTTGACTTCTTTCATTCCAATTTGAATGTCCTTTACATCTTTCTCTTTTCTGATTGCTCTAGCTGGGACTTCCAGTGCTATGTTGAGTAACAGTAGTGACAGTGGGCATTCTTGTAATGTTCCAGATCTCAGAGGAAAAGCTTTCAGTTTTTCCCCATTCAGTATGATACTAGCTCTGGGTCTATTGTATATGGTGTTTATTGTGTTGAGGTATTTTCCTTCTATACCCAGGATTTTGAGAGTTTTTATCATGAAGGGATGTTGAATTTCTTGAAATTCTTTGTCAGCATCAATTGAAATGATCATGTGGTTTTGTCCTTTATTTTGTTGATAAGACATATCACATTGATTTGTGTATGTTGAACCATTTTTGCATTTCTGCTATAAATCCAACTTGGCTATGATGAATGATCTTATTAATGTATTGTTTAATTTGGTTTGCTAGTATTTTGTTGAAGATTTTTGCATCAATATGCATCAGAAATATTGGCTCAGAGTTTTCTTTTTTTGAGGTGTCTTTGTCTGGTTTTGATATCAGGGTAACACTGGCCTTGTAGAATGAGTTTGAAAGTATTCCCTCCTCTTCTGTTTTTAAGAATAGTTTGAGTAGGCTGGGTGCAGTGGCTCATGCCTGTAATCCCAGCACTTTGGGAGGCTGAGGCGGGTGGACCACGAGGTCAGG
>NW_016814068.1:69988-110662 GCF_001698545.2 Rhinopithecus bieti | reverse complement strand
AGGGTAACACTGGCCTTGTAGAATGAGTTTGAAAGTATTCCCTCCTCTTCTGTTTTAAGAATAGTTTGAGTAGGCTGGGTGCAGTGGCTCATGCCTGTAATCCCAGCACTTTGGGAGGCTGAGGCGGGTGGACCACGAGGTCAGGAGATCAAGACCATCCTGGCTAACATGGTGAAACCCTGTCTCTTCTAAAAATACAAAAAAATTAGCTGGGTGTGGTAGCGGGCACCTGTAGTCCCAGCTGCTTGGGAGGCTGAGGCAGGAGAATGGCATGAACCCGGGAGGTGGAGCTTGCAGTGAGCTGAGATCGCGCCACTGCACTCCAGCCTGGAGACAGAGCGAGACTCCAGCCCCCCACCAAAAAAATTGGTGTTCCAACAGGGGAACAAAGGGTACAGGCTTCTATTCTACCATCTTGCTCCACCCTCCCCACCCACCTGCCAGGATTTTATATCTTTTAAAACCTGGTATTTGCTTTCTAGGCTGGATCTGATTCTGCAAAACTAGCATGGCTAGTCAGATTTCTACAGGACTCCCAAACACAGTTTCCTTTTTTTCAGAGGGAATCTCCAGGTTAAGGAGCAACTGATAGAGTCTCCACTTCACTCTGGATTTCAGATTGGCTTGGCCATTTGGATCTTTCTTTAGCAAGAACTGCCTTGGGGACCTTATATTAGTAAAACCCTCTGGGTATGTCTTAGTGATTCACATTGGTTACTCCTAGTGTTATCAGTCAACCATCTTATTTTGTCCATGACTGAGAGTTGTTCAAGGATATGGGACTTTGAGGGCTAAAACTGGACAGTCAGCCACTTGTTGTGCTAAACCCCTATCAACACCAATGGGGATGGCACCAGGTTCAAAAGGCCAAAGAAGAGACAGAGAGCCAGCAAATGAGACACGGAGTTTTATTTACTTACAGGGAGAAAGTCTTGCTGTGGCAGCCTGGACAGGAAAACCACATGGCCCAGTGGCAGTGGGCTGGGCAGGATAATTACAACCTTCGTTCAACCCAAAGCTCTGGACCTCAATCCACTGTATAGCCTGTGTTCCATGGGGCAGGCTGGGGGCTCAGATGTTCCTCATAGACATGGAATGAATCTCCAGATTAGCCACTCCTGGGTTCCCTAGCTCCGAACATACATTCAGGTGCATCTGCCATACAGGGTCATTCTCAGGGTATGCTTAAGTTATTGCTATCAGGTGCATTTAACCTACACCACCTTTCTTCCTTTGATCATATAATCACCTTGAAAGGCAAAAGTGAGATACAAGATGATGTTTATTTTAGAGAAGACAAAACCAAGGCTCAGAGAGGGTGACTTATGCAAGGTCACACAGAGCATTCTGGGTAGAGACAATAGGACATAGTTTTTTGGCTCTGTCTATTGAGGAGGCATGAAAAGAATGTTCAGGGATACAGGTCCATGTCACAGCCAGGTGGCTGCTTAAGGAAAAGCACTTTGATTTTTTTTTTTTTTTTTGATATGGATCCCTGCTGTGTTGCCCAGGCTGGAGTGCAGTGGCGTGATCTCAGCTCACTGCAGCCTGTCTCCTGGGTTCAAGCGATCCTCCTGCCTTAGCCTCCCAAGTAGTTGGGATTACAGGCATGCACCCCAAGGCCCAGCTAATTTTTAGTAGAGATGGGGTTTTGCTATGTTGGCCAGGCTGGTCTTGAAGTCCTGGCCTCAAGTGATCTGCCCACTTCGGCCTCCCAAAGTGCTAGGATTACAAGCATGAGCCACCGCGCCCAGCCTAGCACTTCGATTTTTAACTGTGAATTTAATTAACAGACTTATGATGCCCATATTTCATGGAGAGAGAGAGAGAAAATGATAACCTGAGAAACAACCCTTCCACTCCTACATACCCTAGGTCATAGCTTTCAAAACTGACTCCATCAGAAACACCTGGGAGGTTTGACAACACAGTGATAATTAAGTCCCACCCACAAACACTGATTTAATTACTTTGGGGGCGGGACCTAAATATTCACAAGATTAAAAACCTCAACAAGTAATTCAGATATGCAGTTAGGATTAATAATTACTGTTCTACATCAGTGTTTTTAAAACTTCCATGAGCATATGAATCAACTAGGAATTTTGTTAAAATGCAGATTCTGACTCAGCAGGTCTAGGGAAGGACCTAGCTAAGAAGTTCCCCAGAGATGCCGATGCCCATACTGATTGGATTACTGTTGTTCCTTAAATACAGTCTGAATTCATTGTAATTGCTGAGTTCCTGGGCATTGAGTCTAGTCAGAGGTAGTGCCTTCCCAGATATATTTAAATAGATGGGTTCAAACCCCCTCTTTGTAGCCTTTAAATTGAATTTTTAAAGCATTCTGTCTTTAAGTTACTGGTAGTTCCAATATGGTGTCCATTGTTCCTTGGATTCTTGTGTATGTAGAGTTGATTCTGCTTTTGCTACTACTGAAAAGCATGTGGAATTGCACATGTTGCTGAGATTCAGAACTCCTGCTTCTCATTTGGCTAATTGTCTCAGAGTTGGCCTTTTCCCCTGGATACCACAGAGATGCTGAAGATCCTGGAATGAACTGTGTTAACTCTTCTGAGACTAAAATCTAGGGCGCAAAATTTGATCACTTGACCCAGATGCCTTCTCCCAAAGACAGAATTTGTTGGCATTCTCAGTACTGTAGACATCCTTTCCCTGTTCTTGGTTCCATAGGGAACTTCAGGGGCCTCTCATTCCTCCATCGGATCTTTTAGAATAAAGCTATTGGGGGGTGATTTAGAGTGGTGCTTTTCATTTTCACACCTCACCAGTATATTTGCATAATGGGTGTAATTCTGAATATGTCTAAATAGAGAAGGAAAAAGTGAATGGCACTGCATTATAATGGAGGTGCAGCTCAGCCATTTGGGAATCCTTCGACTCTGTTATGTATAAAATAAGAATTGAACTCAATAATGTTTACTTATTAGTAAGCTAACTAAAGTTAATCACTATTTTCCGCTTAGGCTTTCATTTTAGTATCTTCTGGAATATTCAGTATGTTTGACATAGAAGCATTTGCTAGTTTGCCCCGTGATATACATAACAATGTCTAATTTGGGTTAATTTAAATCTCTATAATGCTATTCCTTTGTGTCATCCTCCCCCACCTCCCATACTCTTTGCTTTCTATGTGGCACAGGGCTCATTTTGCTCAAATCTTGCTTTTTAAAAATAACATTGCTCCCGAGTATGTTGTTTGATACCAGTTTCAGGGCTTGACCTCTGCCAGCCATTTCCAGGAAACACAAACACCAGCAACAACTCTCTGCAGTGTCTATTTTCCTCTTGGCTGAATCATAGCCAGATGTATATCTTCAGCTGACATTTAATAACAGCAGAATGTTCTTATGAGTAGGAGGAGTAGGTGACTGCTTCTGGGGACATGACTCAGAGGACTGGGAAAACCCTCCTTTTACCAAAATGCTTCCTACATTCTGTCTGATGCCTATAATTCTCACAAGAGAACACTCTTATTGTGGTTAAGGTTCTAGTTCTTGTTAAATGCTCTAGGAGGGGGTAATGCTCCAAACCAGAGCTTTCCAAACTTTAACATGCATATGACTTACCTGGGGATCTTGAGAAACTGCAGGTCTGGTTTCAGTGGGTCTATGGCAAGGCGCCCGAGCCTGCAGTTCTGAGAAGCTTGCAGGCGCTGCTGAAGTTGCTGGTGGGTGGAGTGCATTTTGGGTAGCAAGGCCAGATCAGCATTCTTGGCTGCACATCAGAATCTTCCGGGGAGTTTTACTAATCCTGAAATCCAGGCTGTACCCCGGACCAATTACATGAGACTCTGGGGGTGGGACCCAGACACAAGTAGTTGTTGAAGCTTCCCAGGTGATTCCACTGTGAGGCCACATTTGAGAATAAGTGCTCCAAAGCAGTGGCTCTCGACCCTAGCTGCTGATTAGAATAATCAAGGGAGCCTTTAAACACACCAATGCCTGGCTCTACCCGAGATCAATTAAATCTGAATCTCAGTTGGTAAGGTTTAGGCATTTGGATTTTTAAAAAAGCAGCCTGAATGTTTCTGGCATGCAGCCAGGTTTAAGAACCAGTGCTCTGCTAATCAGTGTTTGTAACTTCATGTGGATGAAGTCTCCTCTGTGTGAGGTTTGGTGAGAGGAGAGAGACAAGAAGTGGAAGGTTCAGAGAATTGGGAGCCCCAGGAAGAGCAGAGATGTGAAGAAAGCTGTGAAACGGAGGAAAATGGGGAAGCTGACCATTTTGCACACTATGCAGTTTTGCCCAGGGCTATCCTGGAGAGTGTCCACATCAGAGGATTTGGGAAGGTCTGATCATGACACTGTCTCAATGACTGATTGGCCTGAGTAGTGGGCAGGGTGCAATGTGAAAGCTGAACCTGCTAACTCTTTTCATTGTTCTCTGAATTAGATGCCTCAGTGAAGGTGACCAACTGCTCCAGTTTACCCAGGACTGTCTTGGTTTTAGCACTGGAAGTCTAGCATTCTGAGAAACTCCTCGGTCCTAGTTAAACTGAGATGGTTGTTCATCCTAGCCTTGCCTCTCCTCTGAAGTGGTGACCCAGATCTCAGTGTGTGGCCACCACAGAGGAGCAGGTTTGTTCTTCTGGCTGGTCAGTTGGAAGAAAATGGGCCTCACTGAGTTTTTAAGTGTATTTCATTCATTGTTGGTGAATAGGGTCAGGTATTGTGAAGATGGCAGAGAATTTGGATAAACCTGATCCTGGATGCATGGCTTAAGGAGAATTTGAATGGCTTCTCTTAATTTTTTTTTAAACATGTGGTCCCAATATACCCCCTCCCTCCACACACTCATGCATGCACACATATATGTATATCTCTGTTTGGTTGGCAGAGCACTGACCTACATAGGTGCACAGGCCAAATAGATTCCAAGGAAATGAGAAAATCATGGTCTGTGCTGAGCTCCAATCTGACAGATGGATGTAACCTACTCAGAGAGTATTTTCAAAGCATGTGGCTTGAATGCAGATGAATGTCATGCAAAATGAATATGAAAATGTTAAGGCACCAAGTCACTGAGTAAAATGCCACATCAGAGGAAGATAGGGTTAATCAGGAAAGACCCTTTTGAAGATGTGAATGTCTTTTTATAAAATGAGGATAATGTCACCTTTTTATGGGAGAAAAAAAAAGGGCCAGAAACACCAAAAACCAAAACCACTCAACGTGCTTATTAAAGGGAGGAGTGAAAACTGGATGATTCAATGGTCCATGTTCTAGTTCACAGACTTTAGAATATAATCTCTGAGGTAATCCACTCTCAGAACAATTGAAATCTGCTTTTGAAGCTATTTCAATTTGTATTATCAGGCCACTAGTAGCTGGTTTCTTTGACTTAGAAGCCATCAGGAGTTCTTTGCCTGAATCAAGACTTTGGATTAGACTCTTGAGCAGTGGTTCTCACATTTAAGCATGTGTCAGAATCATCTGGAAGACTTCTTAAAGAGAGGCTGATCCCCCGCCCCCCAAGTTTCTGATTAAGGTCTGGGGTGGAACCTGAGAATCTCACCTTTTAATAAATCCTCAGGTGATGCTGATATAGCTGGACCAGAGATCACACTCTGAGAAAGAATGGACTAGAGTGTTGTCCTTGAGCAGGTTTATAGACATAGTAACATGGCTCTTTCTAGAACAGACCTTGCCATTTAGAACATCATGACCAAAACCAAAGAGGTCAAAGGGATGAAAATTGGAAGCCACGAAAGCTAGATGCCATCTGGGGAAGCAAACAGAAAACACCCCAACTTTTGTTTGTGGCTAGCACTACAGCTATCCACTAAAAACATGCTGTTTCTGGATTTTATACATGTGCAATTAAAATGGATCCTCACCATTGTGACTTAGAGAGAATCCTAGTCTTTGGAATGAGAAGATACTGTTTTCTCATGAGTGATAACAGTCACCAAATTCTATTCTGAACATAGCTGTTAGAATATGTCATAAAGTCTATTTTCTTCCATGACAGGATATCTTATTGGGTAACCACTGGGACCAATGAATTTCTTAGCAGTTTAGCTATGTCAATGGTGTAATTCAACCAGTGGCTTTAGGAAACACTGCCAGATGTGTTTTAGTTAAAACTGTATTTTGAGTTAATGCAAGATAGATAGCTCTACTTACTTTCTAAGGCTAGCTGAACTACAATGCCTAAAGCAAATGCTTCAAACTTCTGCAGGAGAAATGCAAATAAGTTGTAGTGGACTCTGTTTATGACTGATCCACCAACCATTTTCTCTTTTCTTTTATTCCCAATAGCATCCCAATTTGGTTCGGGTATCTGCAAGTCATTTATTTACCAGGTAATCTTAGCAAAAAACTGTTAGGCAGTGGAGAGAAGAGGCAGGGAAGCGAAATAAGCCAATGAAAGGTATGTTATGTGAGTTACCACTGTGGGCTATGGGAGCTCAGGCCTGCTGGGGAAGTGTGGTGATATTGGGTATGCTGCTGGGAGACAATTCTTCATGTCTTTATACCTCTTGTGACAGTTGTTGTCCTCATCTATGTTTTCAAGGATGTTTGCATAGCAAACATCCTTGGAATATAGACATAATGTCTCCATTCAAGGGCAAAGTGCTGATTTGTTTCCTGACCAATATGATAAATATAATGTCTTTCTTGGGAACAAAGGTTGGGTAGGTTTGCTACTAGCCCTTATAAGATTGAACGCTTCTAAGCTTGGAGTCTTTCAGCTATGACACAGATCTACTGTGTGCATAACATCCACTGAGACTCCTCAACATCACCCTATGAAAATTGGGTGTGAAGGGGAACAAATAAGGACATGAAGCTCACGCCGCCTGCTATGCCATGAGTAATAATGTCCTTTGTCGCTGGCCCTGGGGTCTACTGTCTTCTGCCAGCATGTATGAAACTGTGGCAGTCTAACCTGCTGGCTTTCGGGCGGTGTAAAATCTCAGAACCTTTACAGTCCTTGACAGATGTCTCAGCCTTATTCCTTTTGAGGGATGATGAAGCTGGGGTATTCAATAACCATTGGTCATTGGTTGAAGGCTACTCCCATGAGGCATTAAATCTCCCATGAGGCATTAAAACATTTCCAGCTTTCTGCACGAACAGGCTGAGTGACTTTCCGCAATTTTGTTGAAAGCCTCCAGACAAAGAGATGTAGATGCTGCCATTTAGAATTGACAAGTGTATACTGTGAAATGGTAAAGCCTGAAGAATATAGGCAGGGCACAAAAAAGGTCTGCTATTTCTTCCCTGGTGTCCATGTGCCTCACTTTGGAGACTACTAAGTGAAGATCATGAAAGGGACATGTTACAAGATGAAGCCATCAGAAGTAAGGGGCACCAGATCACTGAAGATCTTTAGGGCCATATTAATTAATTTGAGTGTGGTGGGGAACCACTGGGTTTTTAAAACAAGGTAGGTACTATTTATTGAGCATCTACTATGTATTAGGCATCATGCCAGGGACTTTAAATGTATTAACATAAATATTAACCTTCATACCATTATTTTTATTATTTTATGTATAAAAAATTTAAAGACAATTTAAGAAACAAACTCAGTATTAAATACTAATATTAGTTTATCCATTTATTTGAAAAGTAAATGTGCCAGTCCTCAAGCCCAGCTGTGTTTGCTCTGAGGCCGATGGTGTTTTCATTATGCCATAGCTACTGCTTTTCTTCAAACATTTTCTACATATGAAGAAAATGCAATTCCCAGTGTGAAATGATTTATCTCAGGTATTGGATTGGTTTTTGACTTCTCATTTTATTATTGAATAAGAGAAAGTTTACATCTTCATTAAGCTAGTATATATAATGACTATGAAATAACAACTTATTATTTATTTAACATAAAAATTATTAAGTTAAAGCCAAAACCAGTTTGTAGTTGATCAATAAGTTTCCTTAATTAAAGTGCTTAATGTTTTCCATAATTCAACTGTTATATTTTTGAGAATCATTCCAATCCAAATTACCTTCTAATATTTAAAAAAGTCTATAGATGAATATAATACATATTCAAGTAGAAAAATTCCAAATATATTGAAATTTTCATGTTTATGTAAGCAAATCCTGTGTTTTTATTGCGTGTAACCATATCCTATTATTTAAAGTGGATGATTATGTCCGAAGAGCCATTTGCATTTATGTTACTAATGGTTCATAAATAAATCTCTTTTCCACTCTTAAATCACAAAATCTTTTGAGATTAAATCTTCCATGATTTATCTTAGCTCCCATGCAACAGTATTGAGAAATGTTGGCAAAAATAGTCTAGTTATATTTTGAGCTTAGAGATGAAAGTAAAGAATGTATACTTTTTGAAAGCTAGCTAGGTGTTGATTTTTTTTCCTGTAAACATTTATCCTAGATGTTTAAAACAATGTGGAAATTTGTTTTTTTTTTTTTTGAGACGGAGTCTGGCTCTGTCGCCCAGGCTGGAGTGCGGTGGCTGGATCTCAGCTCACTGCAAGCTCCGCCTCCCAGGTTTACGCCATTCTCCTGCCTCCGCCTCCCACATAGCTGGGACTACAGGCGCCCGCCTCGTCCCCCGGCTAGTTTTTTGTATTTTTTTAGTAGAGACGAGGTTTCACCATGTTAGCCAGGATGGTCTCGATCTCCTGACCTCGTGATCCGCTCGTCTCGGCCTCCCAAAGTGCTGGGATTACAGGCTTGAGCCACCGCGCCCGGCCGGAAATTTGAATGGAAAAATTTTCTATATAAATATGCTTAGTACAGGGATTTTGGACTTTTAAACGAAAGCCTTTCTCAATTACAAGGTATTTCTTGGAGCATTTTTTCCTCTATGCTTTCCCTAGACTGACTAAATGTCAGTGCTACATTGAAAAGGAACGTGAAGAATAAATTTCAGGCCTTAAAATTAGGCTATTGAAAGAGTTATCTGATCCCCTACATATTTTTGTAAAGTCACATTCTAAAATTATGTCTAACAAATGATAATATGCCTGGACTCTATTTAGGAATATTGATCTATTTCATACTTAAATATAACAATGCACATTTATGGCAAGTTCCAGCATTCCTTTGGTGACCATATTTACAGTAGGCAGGCATTAAGACCTGCCTTAAAAATTCATTCTCATAATGACTGTGTTTGACTCATCATTTCTAACTCTGTCAAGATAGGGACCTGGAAGTGATAGAGCTGTAATAATTCAGCTTTCAAGGAAGACAACATATCTATTGTCTCACTTTAGTTAAAATTTATTTAGAAATGCCTATAGAATTTGGTTGAAAACTACATCTTCAAATAAAAGTTAATAATCTATGTTGTAAAATGAAAGGTTAGAGCTTCTTCAAGAAACTGGGGGGTCATGATCAGCCTCCAAGAATACCATCTTCCTCAGATTCCCTAGGTCCTAGGAAGGAAATAAGATGGGTACTTGGGGACCTGAGATCAATTCTCCAGACATTGGGATTATCACTCCCTCACTAAAGGAAGGAAAGCTAAGGCTGCTTTTCACCTGTTGGACCAGCTGTTCTGGAAAGGTTGGAAGTCACCTGAGGGAGGGAAGAGTTGAAGGATAAATGTCTGACTTTCCAGCCCAACATCGTGTTTGGGGAAGGAGGGCCATTAACTAAGAATACAAGGTGTGGCCATCTGAAGAGCATTCTAGGTGATATCCTGGGACCCCTGGCTTAAATGCCTGAGAGATAAAACTACATATATCCAGAAGAGGGAATTACCTAGGGTCTAGGCCTGCCGAGGCTGGCCAGAGCAGCCCTGCCTTCAGAGGAAGTGTCCTTCTACTAAAGAGTTATGAGTGCAGGTGGAAACTGACAGAATAGCAGTAGAGACTTTCACACAGAGGAGGAGTGAATGAGTTTGATCAGTAGTGCCTGGCTAGGACTCATCCTGTTTCTTCTCTTAAGTGAGTGGAACTGTGGAGATTCCTATCCTTATATGCAACTGCCCAGTCCCTAAGAACTCTGAAATTCAACATTCTCAGAAGTAAACTTGTCACCTCAATTAACTTTTCTCTTCTGTATTCTCCAACTTTCTTGGTAGCTGGCCCAGCCATCTACCCAATCA
Organism: Rhinopithecus bieti; assembly: GCF_001698545.2. Lineage (NCBI taxonomy): Eukaryota > Metazoa > Chordata > Mammalia > Primates > Cercopithecidae > Rhinopithecus > Rhinopithecus bieti. The sequence goes on along the minus strand of NW_016814068.1, from coordinate 100,603 downwards.
ACTTGTCCGTCATTCCTCATAAATGAATTTGTCAGTCTTTCTATCCTTCATACCCCATGTCTGATACCACTTTCTAGGTTTAGGCCCTTATCTTTCCCCACATAACATAGCTATCAAGTTTTTTGGATGTAAAATACAAATCTGGCTGTATCACTCCATTGTCACTGCTAAAAACAGTCAATGCCCACCCCTCTTGCTGCCTATGGGATTAAAAAGAAACCTCTCTGCATGGCAAAGTGGTGTGCGGATAAACCAGTTTATCAAAACAAGAAGGCCCTGATTTTGACTGTTTGAAAATTTCCATGGTGTAAATACCTCCACTATGACCAATTCCAAACCACAGTTTATCAACCAAATCACACAATTTCCGAATAATTAACAATTAGCTGCTAGCTGGCTCTAGCACACCAAATGCATCAAACTCTTGAAGATGTGGTGCCTGACCACTTCTCTCATCAGTAGCCAATCCTTTCTCAAAGCTATGCTCTGGGATGTGCTTGTAGCTCCCTATGTATTCCAGGCTGCTTATTGCTGGCATGCTTTTGTTCATGCTGTCTGAAATGTCTGTCCACAGCACCCCTTTTCATCACCTCCTTGGGTAGAAACTCTTATCTTCATCTTGCTAAATTCTTCCATTCTGGCTTAGGTAAACTTTCAAGGAAGACTTTTTTCCTTCACTTTGTCTTCATTTGCATAGCCCAGAAGTAGACTCTGAGTTGAAAATTCATGCATAAGTGATTTATTAGTAGGTGTTCCCAGGAAAAAGCCAATAGGAGAGTAGGGAAGAGAGACAGACAAAGAAAGGAGGCCAAGCAAAGATGTGATGTTCCCATGGAGAGTAACTTTGGTGCCTTCTCATAGGGGACTTTTGCAGAAAGTGTAAGTTACACATTAAAGTTGCCTTGATCAAGGGCAAAGGAGCTGGCGTATTTATATTGCTATACTTGTCGGTCATAAGAGCTGCCTCGGGAAAGTAAATTCCCAGGCACTTCCAACTCTCTGTGCATGTGGGCAGACAAAATGGGCTCTTGCAGTCTGAGAGCTGTCTTCCAACAAAGAGACACAGTGCTGGCTGCTGGGAATGAAAGTGACCTGAAGCTGATGTGCATGAAAATGCAAAGGGGTTCCACAGTATATGGGCAGGGCACTGACCGTGCATGAAATATACCCTACTCTCCAAAATACACATGCATGTGTGTGGGCACGTACACAAACACACACATATCCCTCAAGCTGGTTTGGGTTCCTGATATGGTTTGGGTCTGTGTCCCCACCCAAATCTCATCTTGAATTGTGCTCCCATAATTCTCACATGTTTTGGGAGAAACTTGGTGGGAGAGAATTGAATCATGGGGGCGGCTTCTCCCATACTGTTCTGGTGGTAGTAAGTCTCACGAGATCTGATGGCTTGATAAGGGGAAACCCACTTCACTTGGTGCTCATTCTCTCTCTGGCCACCTCCATGTAAGAAGTGTTTTTCACCTTCTGCCATGATTTTTGAGGCCTCCCTAGCCATGTGGAACTGTAAGTCCATAAACCTCTTTTGTAAATTGCCCAGTCTCTGGTATGTCTTTATCAGCAGCATGAAAATGGACTAATACAGTTCTTCTCCACAGTACTTCTATCTCACCACCATTGCAGTTACTTCATGGTTTAGAATAATTTCTTCATGTATCAGTGTACTTCATTTTACATGACCGCCTTGAGAATAGGGGTCATTCATCTTTGTACAGTGCCAGGTATACAATACGTGTTCAATAAATATGTATAGATTAAATGCATAAGGGAGGAGACCACAGTGACAACTAATGGGAGCAATTGGGATGAGGGAAGGGGCATAGGTGGAGCAGAGTCTCAGAAAGACTGGATAGGAAGTTGAGGCTCGTGAATTTTTGAGTATAGCCCAGGTCTTAAGCTTTCTTGTTTGCTGTGGTCTGCAAAGATAGCATTAGCACAACATAATCTTGCTAAAACTGGGAAATGGTTCTTCAGACCCCTGGGGATTAGCTTTTGCTATTTTCCTTTTAAGAAGCATTCTAAATTATCAGAGACACTTAGAAATTATGGGTAAAATGTTGGCATTACAAAAGAACCTATGCCAGGCCTCCAAGCCAGAGGTTAGAGGAGGCTTGAATGCATTGTTCGTAGGGATTTCCCTGAAGTTTAATTAGCATCTAAGAACACTTCAGACTGCAGCTCCATTGCTTGCAACATGTAATTATGGATATTACTAGCATGTCTAATTTGACAAGTAATGTAGAGGGCGAACATTAAGTGGGAGCTGTAACATTTGGCAACATATGCTGCAGAGTTCAGTTTTGCACTGACACCAGAATCATCTGTGTGTGCCAAACAAGCCTTTTGAAAAATGACAGATATTAGGAAAGCAACGAGAGAGTAGTATTTCTTCCTCCTTCTCCTCTCTCCAAGTTAATAGTTCAATGCAATTAGTTAAACTATATGATCTATGAGGAAAATGAAATTCTAATTAGCATTGATAATAAACCATTCACCTGCTGCTCTTGAATATTAGAACGTTTGTTTCTGGCCAATTCTGTTCCCTTAGAATTCAGGGCATTTGAACCAATTGGGGTAATCAGTGGGCAGTTGGTTTGTTTCTGGCCAATTCTGTTCCCTTAGATTTCAGGGCATTTGAACCAATTGGGGTAATCATTGGGCATTTGAGTCCAAGAGGAACAAAAGGAGGTATGATACTTATCTGGAAAACCTTCTACATATCCTAAACAAGAAAAGACTAAAAACTATAAAAGAGAAATCTGAGATAAGGCCTAAGAAAATTACAGTATTATTAAAGTGTTTCGTTAAAATAACAACCCTGCATTTAGTAAAGATCCATCTCCTTTGCCTCAGTCTTTATGATTTTCTCAAGAACTCAGGGTTGAACATTTGAGGTCATCCACCTCTTTTAGCCCCTCTATCTGGTTATGGAAGTTCTCTTTTCTTATACCTTCAGAATGTCATGTACACGAACCTGTCTTTGGGATAGATGGAGCAGGTGTCTATTGACATGGGTTTGAGGAATTTCAGGGGGCACCATTGATTTGGGTCTGGAAGATTATTCAATCTTTAAAGAGTAGACAATCACATTCAGTTTCCTTAAAAGAGGGCAACAAGTCAATTGGTTGCCACCTATAGGCTTAAAGGAATTGATTGACAGATCACACCAGGGGTTTGAATGTGGGTTGGAGGAGGCAGCAGGAAGAGAGAAAGAAAGGCAGAATGCAAAGATAGGATGCTGATAACAAAATATCTGTTTCAAGTTTTGATGAAGTCTGATTCTATGCATAGCATCCTCCATCCTCGATGATGCTTTGTAAGACTGCATCCCTCTTTAGCTTTTTAGACCCATCAACCTATGCAGAGATGTTGAGCTAATTTATCTCCATACTTCTCTCAACACCTTTCATAATTTCACTCCCATGTTGAATGAACCAGTCTTCCCCTGGTTCTTTAGCTGGGTCTCTGTACCAGGCACTGGCCACTAAAAATAAAAAAGATGGCTTCAATCTAGAGGAGCTATCTACCCTACCTCAAGATAACTCTTTAGTCCCACCCTTAGTTCCTTATTAAGACCATACCCCTGGAAATGTAAGTTAGTACAGCTACATGGAAAACAGTATGGAGGATCCTCAAAAAATTAAAAATAGGAATACCATACAATCCAGTAATCCCACTGCTCAGTATATATACAAAGGAAATGAAATCAGTATGTCAGAGAGATATCTGCACCCCCTCTCATGTTTGTTGCGGCACTATTCACAACAGTCAAGATATGGAATCAACCTAAATGGCTATCAACAGATGAGCTGATAAATAAAATGTGGTATATATACACAATGGAATACTACTGAGCCTTAAAAAGAGAAGAACTTCTGTCATTTGTGACAACATGCATGAACCTGGAGGACATTATGCTAAGTGAAATAAGCCAAGCACAGAAAGGCAAATACCACATGATCTCACTCATATATGTGGAAGCTAAAAAAGTCTAACTCATGGAAGCAGACAGTGGAATGTTGGTTGCCTGGGCACTGGGAGTGGGGTGGTCAAAGGATACAAAATTTCACTTAGGATGAATAAATTCAAGAAATCTATTGTACAACACGGTGACTATAATAACAATGTATTATATACTTGAAAATCGCTAAGAGTAAATTTTAAGTGTTCTCAGCACAAAAAAATAAAAATGTAAGGCAATGCATAGGTTAATTAGCTGGATTTAGCCATTCCACAGTATCTACCTATCCCAAAACATCATGTTAGATACCATAAATATAAGTTTTATTTGTTAATTAAAAATACATTTTAAGAAATAAAATAAAATTAAAAGACCCTACCACTTGGCATGTCTCTGGTCCCAGGCACCTGGTAATGTGTTACCCTCCTTCCCCCTCTTGCAGTTTTGTGCCCTTATGTTCCCTCTGGCATTCATATCTTGGCACCCCTTTTCTGGTTTTAGTTTTGCTTACTCCTGGCCTCAGAAGTGCTCCCTGCTGCCTGCTCCAGCCCCCATCCCTGCATCTCAAAGGAAAGGAAGGAGAAAATGTTCTTGTCTAATTCCCACTGCAAATCTGGGAGCTGATTCTGCCAAAAGAACCATGTGGCATTTATGGGAAAGATTAAAAGCATGAAGGGGAAGCATGTAGTGTTCAGTGGCTGGTCGTGTTGAAATAGCCAACTTCATAATTAGAGCTCTGGTCCTTGTAACACCTGCCTTTTGATCTCGGTACAGAATATGTTAGGTTTAATAAACAGCCATTTTGCTGCCTTGTTTTCAATATTCACTAAAAACTTCACATTTTATGGGTTCGTATTTGTACCCCTGTTTTATTTCTCAACCTGTTTCCTATTGGGGAGTTATACATGATATAAATGATGAATTGATGGGTGCTGACGAGTTGATGGGTGCAGCACACCAACATGGCATAAGTATACATATGTAACAAACCTGCACGTTATGCACATGTACCGTAGAAATTAAAGTATAAAAAAAAAAATAAATAAATAAATAAATAAAAAAAAAAAAAAAGAAAAAAAAGAATAGAACCTGACGTAAATGACCTCCTCAAGAGAGAGGATCTAGAGCAGTGCTTCTCAAATGTGAAAGGGAAATTCCAATCACCTGTGGGTCTTGTTAAACTGAGATTTTTGGTTCAGCAGGTCTGCCTGAGATTCTGCATTTCCAACAAGCTCTCGGATGCTGCTGATGCTGTTGATCCAGGGATTACACTTTGAGTAGCTAGGATCTCAATGATTCTTGATGCCAGATTTTCAGCCATGATTAATGAGCAATAATTGGGTTAATAGAGGTTGGGTTTAAGACCCAGCATTTTCCACAAGCATGTACATTATATATACTTCATTGTAAAAAGAATCTGGTAAAACTTTAGACCCTCAGGCAATAATGGTCCACTTACAATTTTTTTGTGCATCTTCTTAGACACCTCTTCTGATGAGTCTGAAAAAGTGGAAAGAAGATCAGAATCTTGATCCAGAACTATTCCTGTCTGTAGTAATATTTTAGGTTCATGTTGACTGCAGAGCTAGCACTGAACTCGAGGCTTCCTCGGGGAGGTGTTCAGGTGTTGTGGATCTGAGACCCTAAGATACAAAAATAATCAGTGTCAGTTAAAGCTTCCTAAATGCAGCATTCTTTCAAACTGTAAAACCATTAATGTTTAATTAACATTGGTGGCAAATAAGTCAGTGACTGTTTCTCGTCTCCTATTTCTGATTTCTCATCTCCTCCCTTGAGATGCTTCTTTTGATTTCAGTTATTGATGCTTTATCACAGATGTTTTCAAAGTCACTGCAGAGAACCTAGTAAATCCTACCTTTTGTTAGTAGTAAAATTAGCCTTAGGCTGGTAACTGCCCTGGCAAGGTGCTAGCTGCTGAGTCACCAGGTGAAAGCAATGGAAATTCCAGGAGACAGAATATGACCCCAAGCTGGCCATAGGGCCCACTGGTCATGACATTGTATTATAACCGTTTTTCTCCACCTAGCCTCCCCTTTTCTCTCCTCTCTTTTCCCATCCCATTCTCATTTCCAAGTTAGTTTCTCTTTTTATCTTCTTGATCCCCAGCAGATAGCACAGATAGCACATTGAAAACTGACTCAATGAAAGTGTGATGGTGAAGTCAGGGTTTTCCTGTAAGTCCTTGCCTAAGGTGCCTGAGATTGCCCAAGGCAAAGGTGTATTATGCAGCACCCAAGCAGAAACTCCTCCCTTGTTTCTGCCTTTATCCATCACTGTCAAGAAGGGGCCTCATAACAGTTTAAGCATTTGTGTTTTGGTATTTAGGTTCATATTTGTTATTTAATGAACTGGTGTGCCCTGCCAGAGCTTGAGCTAATAGAAAGTGATAGATACAGGAAATATAAAAAATAGCAATCTCTAGTTGTGGGCAGCATAAGTGAAAGTTGAGAAGCTTAGAATTTAAGGTAGCTTTGCTGATCCAGCTTTCAAAATCCTAGCAGTGATTTACAATTGTAACCCCCCCACCTCCCTCCAGGTTGCTTTATGTGTTTTCTTTTTTTCTCCCAAGCTTTAAGCAGAAGACTGAGACAATATGAACTCATAAATATTTAGCTTATTATTTTCCATGACCATGACTAAAGTCAGTGGAAGAAGATACCATAGGTGTGCAATATTCAAAGAATTCCCAAGTAAGCAGATCCTGTTTAATTCAGATTCTTCCCTTCCTGAGCTCATCTTTTATCGAATGTACAAAGCCCTCCAAAACTTCTACAGAGAACATTGTTCCATGCCTAGTTATGATTTAATTCATTTGCATGTGACAATTCTATTATCATCTCAGTACCACAAGGAGCAAGTCCCAGGGCAACAAGAAGTGGTTCTATCTTTAAGGAGGCCTCAGGTTTACTTGCTCAATTTCCAGCCAAGTTATTGACTCATCTCATTGTTATAATTGCAAGATTACTATCTTTCTGTAGCATTACACCAGCTGTTTCTAGATCCCTCAGACCCATACATTTATCTCCAAATCAACTTTATTTATACTAAATAATCTTGACAAGTTCCCCTCCTTTAATAAACTAAACTCCTCGTCAGATCTGCACTCAATAGCATTCATTTGGAATCCATCTTGGACTTTTGGACCAAATGCCACTCCCTGTAGGCAAGCCCAACCCAGACATCTGTTGTGGGGCCACATAACTACATGTCCGTGCAACTCAGGAAACATCCATGATTCTGACCACTGAGTGTGTGAGTTTCTTGAATAAAGGGGCTGTATCCTTCCATAATCTGTCCTTGTAGCATTTTAGCACTGTGACCTCTTGTTTTCTTCTAAATGAAAATGGCTTTATTATTTACTTCTGATTATAAAATAATCCATGCTTGGGGTAAAACTTTCAAATAGCACAGATTGATATAATGAAATAAGAAAACATTAAATTCTACCAATTAGGGATTAATATGATTCACAGCCTTCTGGACCCTTATCTGCACATAGACACAATTTAATGCAATTGGAAGGCACTCTTTTGGCTGAATAATATATTCTTGTTGTTTCAGCAAGTACAGATATCAAAATAGGTATTTATTTATTTCCGCTGGACTGAATTGCAATATAAACAGAAGCCTATGGCTGTTTGTAATTCTCATGCCCTTCCTTATTTTCTCCCTGACTCCACAATTTCTCTTAGTTCCTCTCCCTCTTCTTTAACCACGGCTCCCAGCATCCCCTGAGGGGCAGCCTTGGCTGCGGCAGTTGCCAGGGAGAGGAAGAGAAGGAAGGATGTGCAGGTGGTCAGGCAGCAGGAGGGACGTTCCATGCTGTCAATTACAAGAGAATTGGCCTCATCTACTCCTGCCAGGTGGGAGTTGAAGTGATGTCAATCTCCCATTTTATACAGTCTCCTTATTTTTTATACTCTATCCACCTCTTCGCCTCCTTCCCAAGCAACAGAAGGAAGGTATCCGCACTGTCATCAAGCTCCTTTGGCAATTCTGAGTTAGAAGGTGCACAGCTACTCTTTGAGACATGCCGCTCTGCCCATTGCAGACCAGGTGCATCTTATGGCTAAATAGGAATTACCTGGGGAGGTGGTTAATAAAACAAACTCCTGCACCTCATCCCCAGAGATTCTGACCTGTAGGGCTGGGATGTGGCCCAAGACTCACTCTCTCTCTCTCTGTCTTTCTCTCTCTCTTTCTCTGTGTGTGTGTGTGTTTTCTTCTTTTAAAATGATCCTGATGAGCATCCCCGTTGGCACCTGCTCTACTTTCTGGCAACCAAAGTGTGGTTCATGGACTGGCTTTATCACCACCTGGGAGCTTATTAGAACTGCAGGATTTCAGGTATCACCCTAGACCTGCTAAATCAGAGCCTATACTTTAATAAGATCCCCAGCTAATTCTATGATTGCAATTAAGGTTTGAGAAGCACTGCTCTACCCCAGTGCTATGGAATGGGCAAATCCTTCTTTGTGGCATTTAAGTAAAACATTGTGACTTGATTCCCACCTACTTAACTGATAGTGAGAGTTCAAAAAATGTACCCACAACTTGTGAGAACATTTTTTATGAGAGAGATGGGGTAAACAATACCAATAATTTTAACCTAAAGGAAACTCTCCATCATTTTGAATCTTGGCCTATCCCTGATTTTATGCAAGGAACCAATATTTACATGATATTTTAGATTAAAGGTTGAAAGCCAGATTTTAGCTCTTAAATCTACTCTTCCACCCTTAGTGTTGAGTTCTTGTCCTTGGGTTTGCAAGATGGCTCCTGTGCCTCATGAAGTGTGTCCACCTTCCATGAAGGAAGAATGGAAAATGGAAAGGGCCATTGTGTTTAGAAGTCTGCCTCTTTTAACAAGCATTCTAAGCAGCTCCTCCCAATGATTTCCACTTATATATCATAAGCCAGAGCTGGGTCACATGACCACCCCAGCTGAAAAGGAAACTGGGCATGCTGCTACCTTACCCCCCAAACTGGGGTTCTGTAACCAGATAAAAGGGGAACATGGATATTAGGTAGGCAGTTGGCAAGACCTGCCACTATCACTAAGTTGTAAACAACTCACGAGATCTTTGCATTGTAAAGGGGAACAAAGCCTTAAGCCAAAGGAATAAATCTTGAATAGTAGAGTTTCAAGCATTAGTTGCTGTGTACTTAGTCTTTGTGTTTAGGGTTGAGAAATTCCTATTTACTCTCTTCTCTCAGTATGCAGAATATTTGCCTACTCTGCCTGGGTTTAAGTTGCACCTTACTTAGATAAGAAACCACAGACTCCATAGTGTGAGGCTTATCTCTGCCCCACCTGTGCTCTGTTCTGCTTTGGAACATGATGTTCCTAATCAGAGTCCCTAAAACAGAAACATCCTTCCAAATACCTGCTTTTATTTAAAATGGTGTTAGCATAGTTATCTTGAATTGTGTTTTTTATAATCAGTTAATTATTTTATTCGATCGAGATTCTAATACAATCCATACATGCTTCCTTTTTAAANGATACAGGAAATATAAAAAATAGCAATCTCTAGTTGTGGGCAGCATAAGTGAAAGTTGAGAAGCTTAGAATTTAAGGTAGCTTTGCTGATCCAGCTTTCAAAATCCTAGCAGTGATTTACAATTGTAACCCCCCCACCTCCCTCCAGGTTGCTTTATGTGTTTTTCTTTTTTTCTCCCAAGCTTTAAGCAGAAGACTGAGACAATATGAACTCATAAATATTTAGCTTATTATTTTCCATGACCATGACTAAAGTCAGTGGAAGAAGATACCATAGGTGTGCAATATTCAAAGAATTCCCAAGTAAGCAGATCCTGTTTAATTCAGATTCTTCCCTTCCTGAGCTCATCTTTTATCGAATGTACAAAGCCCTCCAAAACTTCTACAGAGAACATTGTTCCATGCCTAGTTATGATTTAATTCATTTGCATGTGACAATTCTATTATCATCTCAGTACCACAAGGAGCAAGTCCCAGGGCAACAAGAAGTGGTTCTATCTTTAAGGAGGCCTCAGGTTTACTTGCTCAATTTCCAGCCAAGTTATTGACTCATCTCATTGTTATAATTGCAAGATTACTATCTTTCTGTAGCATTACACCAGCTGTTTCTAGATCCCTCAGACCCATACATTTATCTCCAAATCAACTTTATTTATACTAAATAATCTTGACAAGTTCCCCTCCTTTAATAAACTAAACTCCTCGTCAGATCTGCACTCAATAGCATTCATTTGGAATCCATCTTGGACTTTTGGACCAAATGCCACTCCCTGTAGGCAAGCCCAACCCAGACATCTGTTGTGGGGCCACATAACTACATGTCCGTGCAACTCAGGAAACATCCATGATTCTGACCACTGAGTGTGTGAGTTTCTTGAATAAAGGGGCTGTATCCTTCCATAATCTGTCCTTGTAGCATTTTAGCACTGTGACCTCTTGTTTTCTTCTAAATGAAAATGGCTTTATTATTTACTTCTGATTATAAAAATAATCCATGCTTGGGGTAAAACTTTCAAATAGCACAGATTGATATAATGAAATAAGAAAAACATTAAATTCTACCAATTAGGGATTAATATGATTCACAGCCTTCTGGACCCTTATCTGCACATAGACACAATTTAATGCAATTGGAAGGCACTCTTTTGGCTGAATAATATATTCTTGTTGTTTCAGCAAGTACAGATATCAAAATAGGTATTTATTTATTTCCGCTGGACTGAATTGCAATATAAACAGAAGCCTATGGCTGTTTGTAATTCTCATGCCCTTCCTTATTTTTCTCCCTGACTCCACAATTTCTCTTAGTTCCTCTCCCTCTTCTTTAACCACGGCTCCCAGCATCCCCTGAGGGGCAGCCTTGGCTGCGGCAGTTGCCAGGGAGAGGAAGAGAAGGAAGGATGTGCAGGTGGTCAGGCAGCAGGAGGGACGTTCCATGCTGTCAATTACAAGAGAATTGGCCTCATCTACTCCTGCCAGGTGGGAGTTGAAGTGATGTCAATCTCCCATTTTATACAGTCTCCTTATTTTTTATACTCTATCCACCTCTTCGCCTCCTTCCCAAGCAACAGAAGGAAGGTATCCGCACTGTCATCAAGCTCCTTTGGCAATTCTGAGTTAGAAGGTGCACAGCTACTCTTTGAGACATGCCGCTCTGCCCATTGCAGACCAGGTGCATCTTATGGCTAAATAGGAATTACCTGGGGAGGTGGTTAATAAAACAAACTCCTGCACCTCATCCCCAGAGATTCTGACCTGTAGGGCTGGGATGTGGCCCAAGACTCACTCTCTCTCTCTCTGTCTTTCTCTCTCTCTTTCTCTGTGTGTGTGTGTGTTTTCTTCTTTTTAAAAATGATCCTGATGAGCATCCCCGTTGGCACCTGCTCTACTTTCTGGCAACCAAAGTGTGGTTCATGGACTGGCTTTATCACCACCTGGGAGCTTATTAGAACTGCAGGATTTCAGGTATCACCCTAGACCTGCTAAATCAGAGCCTATACTTTAATAAGATCCCCAGCTAATTCTATGATTGCAATTAAGGTTTGAGAAGCACTGCTCTACCCCAGTGCTATGGAATGGGCAAATCCTTCTTTGTGGCATTTAAGTAAAACATTGTGACTTGATTCCCACCTACTTAACTGATAGTGAGAGTTCAAAAAATGTACCCACAACTTGTGAGAACATTTTTTATGAGAGAGATGGGGTAAACAATACCAATAATTTTAACCTAAAGGAAACTCTCCATCATTTTGAATCTTGGCCTATCCCTGATTTTATGCAAGGAACCAATATTTACATGAATATTTTAGATTAAAGGTTGAAAGCCAGATTTTAGCTCTTAAATCTACTCTTCCACCCTTAGTGTTGAGTTCTTGTCCTTGGGTTTGCAAGATGGCTCCTGTGCCTCATGAAGTGTGTCCACCTTCCATGAAGGAAGAATGGAAAATGGAAAGGGCCATTGTGTTTAGAAGTCTGCCTCTTTTAACAAGCATTCTAAGCAGCTCCTCCCAATGATTTCCACTTATATATCATAAGCCAGAGCTGGGTCACATGACCACCCCAGCTGAAAAGGAAACTGGGCATGCTGCTACCTTACCCCCCAAACTGGGGTTCTGTAACCAGATAAAAGGGGAACATGGATATTAGGTAGGCAGTTGGCAAGACCTGCCACTATCACTAAGTTGTAAACAACTCACGAGATCTTTGCATTGTAAAGGGGAACAAAGCCTTAAGCCAAAGGAATAAATCTTGAATAGTAGAGTTTCAAGCATTAGTTGCTGTGTACTTAGTCTTTGTGTTTAGGGTTGAGAAATTCCTATTTACTCTCTTCTCTCAGTATGCAGAATATTTGCCTACTCTGCCTGGGTTTAAGTTGCACCTTACTTAGATAAGAAACCACAGACTCCATAGTGTGAGGCTTATCTCTGCCCCACCTGTGCTCTGTTCTGCTTTGGAACATGATGTTCCTAATCAGAGTCCCTAAAACAGAAACATCCTTCCAAATACCTGCTTTTATTTAAAATGGTGTTAGCATAGTTATCTTGAATTGTGTTTTTTATAATCAGTTAATTATTTTTATTCGATCGAGATTCTAATACAATCCATACATGCTTCCTTTTTAAAGTGGTGACATATATTTAAGGTAAGGGTTTAATAAAATCAAATTATTATAAAACCTCATGTTTTAATCGAGGATGCTCTGCTTTTCTTGTCTGGACAGGCCCTTGATCTAGCACTTATGCCATCCCTGGTGGAGAGGAAGGGTAGATGCCCTCCTGACCTCATGCTTAATGTTGAGAGACTATGAGGCAGGTCCTTAGGGCAGGCAAGCTTAGATATCTATGAAAAATAGTGACTTCAACTAAACTAGAGATCTATTTTTTTTTTTACTTTCGCGGGCCAGAGGGAGGAATACGAAGAATGAGACTGCTAAGTCCTAACCACTCGACCAGCAGGAAACTTAGAACTGAGAATAATGAACACAGAAATCTCAATGGTTGCAGGAAGGGTCAGATGGACTGAGGATGCTTTGTGTGATTTAGACAAGGTACCATGTAGAAATAGATACTGAAAATTCCTAATAGAAAAAAGTGAAAAATTATTGAGGCCAGAGTTTTTGAAACAAAACCCAGATCAGAGTTGGCCAGAGTCCTGGCTTTCTGCTCCCCTGTAACTTCAAGGGATCTAGTTGGCACTCATGGGGTCTCCATGAGCCTGGGGAACTTTGTGGGATTGTATGTTATCACATGCATATAGAATGTCTAAAGTTTACGGAAAGTTCCTTGTTCCAATTAATATTGTTGCACAATATACCATCCCAAATCAGTGGTATGAATAACAACCATTTTATTAAGCTCACAAATTCTGGGAGTCAGAAATTTAGGCAAGGTACAGTGATGATGGTTTGTCTCTGACCCATGATGTGTAAGCTCTCAGCTGGGAGGACTCAGATGGTTGTGGGTGACTTGAATGACTAGGGGCAGAAACCATTTGGAGGCTTCTTTTCTCACATGTCTGGAGTATGAACTGGAACAACTCAATGGCTGTTGACCTGAGGATCTATGTGTGGCCTCTCCATGTGGCTGGGTGAGGGGCCAAGGAGTCTCTGGAAGATGTAAATGCTTCAAGAGAGTCCAGGCAAGCTGCAGAGCCCTTGTGAACTAGCTTTCGAAATCTCATAGCATCACCTTCACTTTTCCCTTGTGGTCAAAGAATATAGAAGCCTTCCTGGATTCAAGGAGCGGAGTCACAAAGCAGCCACCCCTTGATGGGAGGAATGGTAAAAAAATTTGAGGCCAAGAAGCAAGCAAGCAAGCAAACAGATTCCTAGTCCCTAAACTTGGAACCTTGACTGTACATTTTCTAGCTGTGTGACCTTGAGCAAAAGACTCAACTTCTCTGTTGTCTACTTTTCTCATCTACCAAATAGTAGGTACCCATTTCATGGGGGTTTGGATGACAAGTAAGTGAGATAAACTTACACTGAAGCATCTAGTACATTGCCTGGAACATAACTGTTCAACACCGCTTGAGCCTAAATCTGAAGAATGTTTGGCAGAATACCAAGTCTAAAGTTAGGCTTATTTTCTCAGGTTCAGAAGCAAGGATTAAGTTGAAAGAGGTATTGTGCTTTTGACAAATGTAAAGACCTACTACATGCCAGGCACGTCCTCCTAGTCAGGTAGAAATAGATACTGACAGTTCTAAGCCAGGAACAGTTCTAATTCAAGAGTTAGACTTGCATCCAAAACTACCAGAGAGGACATTTCAGGTGATTATGTACGCAAATATTATCTAAGCATCTTATCATTTCTTTGACCATAAATTCTTTCCCGAACTGAGCTTTAGAAAATCTCTCTGTACATGCTCAAGCTCTTCTCTGTGCAGGTTTTGCAGATATTTTATTTGTCTATTCTTACATCTATTAAGCTTCTTGTATCCTTAAATATTGAATTGATTCAGTTGGATTTCCTGGAGAAAGAATGAATGCTCTGTCCTTAGATGAAGTCCTCATTAGGAGATGTTCTTTTCTGAGAAAATCATTGTGGTTCCTGGGTACTGTGCCATTTAGTTGACTTGGTGCAACACTTTTAATTAATCAGTGAGAGGGATGACATGAGCCTTCTGAGGAGGCTTTCAGGAGTGTCTGATAAGACAGACAGCAGTTCTTGCTGAAATATCACACACATCTTGCCCTGTGAGGAGCAGTGATCATGGGTACACAGTGAAAATTACTGACAGCAAGAGCTACAGTGGATAACAGAGAATTCTCACAATCTAACAAGTGATCTTGCTGATGAAAGTAAAGGTAGATTAAGAGCTGCAAACTGACTTTTTGTTCATGGAGCAATTGGGTTCTTCTCATTTTATGGGTTCATCATGCCATGTTGTGGATAATATGTTTCTAGCAAAGTTCATTTAAATATGTGGAAAAGGAGAGCTTAGTAATAGAATATGAAAGTATTGTGATCATTAGATTTGAAAGTAGTTCTTAAAATGTAATTTACTGTAACCAAATGTAGCTGATTCTTTTTGTGTCCCAAAGCACATTCCCTCTACCTTTATGTGACTTCAGCCATAGCTGTGGTGGCCATTTCCTGTGCATGCTGAGGGATTCTCCCCAGTGCCTGCTGCATCTTGTTCAGCTGTCACATAGAACAGCCTGGGATATGGCAAGGAGTGGGGCATGGGAGTCAAAACCTCTGGATGCAACTCTGAAACAAAGGAGGACAAGAATGGGCCCATAATGGCTTCCTCTCCTATGGAGGAATCATTCTGAGGTACATTTTACATCATTTCCAGTGTGCTCCCAGCAGGATTAGTCTCCAGCTGCCCACAGGATTAATCATTTCAAGAACATACCCTTCCTTAACTTTCTTCCTTGTCTGCCTTACTCTCCCTGCTCCTTCACTCCTGATCCCTGAGCTCACCTCCCCAATGAGCTACCTGGAACCCCCAAATTAAAATACCAAATATCCTGGCTTAGTTGGACCTGAAATTCAGATATGCCCAGAGGAAGGGGGTCTCTCATTCCAACTTTAATATCTATTGCCTTGCACTGATTGTCATAGGAGCCAAGGCCATACATGAACAAGGGACTCAAGTAGTGTCCTCAAAGTGGAATGGACTGGGTTACGGAATAGGGCTTCTGAGAGAGACAGAGAGACTTCACCTAAAAAGAAGAAGGAGCCTGCTGTGATTGATTCATTTACTCAACAGATATTTATTGAGAATCTTCTACGTTTGAAGTACAGTTCTATATGCTCGAAATGCATCAGTGAATTAAAACAACAGAAATCCTTGCACTCATAGAGTTTGTATTCTAGTGGATGAAGCCTGGCAATTAAAATAATAAAAAGTAAATTTTAATAAACATGGGAGTAAAGATATATCTTTGATATACTGATTTCCTTTCTTTTGGGTATATACCCAGCAGTGAGATTGCTGGACCATATGGTAGCTCTATTTTTAGTTTTTTGAGGAACTTCCCAAACTGCTCTCCATAGTTGCTGTACTAATTTACATTCCCATCAACAGTGTATAAGGGTTCCCTTTTCTCCACATTCTTGCCATCATTCATAGTAGCCAAGGTTTGGAAGCAACCTAAGTGCACATTGACAGATGAATGCATAAAGAAAATATGGTACATATATACAAGGGAGTACCATTCAGCCATAAAAAAGAATGATATCCAGCCATTTGCAACAACATGGATGGAACTGGAGGCCATTATGTTAAATGAAATAAGTCAGACACAGAAAGACAAAGATAGCATATTCTCACTTATTTGTGGATGCTAAAAATTAAAACAATTGAACTCACGATGATAGAGCATAGAAGGATGCTTACCAGAGGCTTGGAAGTGTTGGAGGGGCAGGGAAGAAGTGGAGATAGTTAATGGTTGCAAAGTATAGTTAGAATAAATAATATATAATATTTGATAGCACAACTAGGTGACTAAAGTCAACAATAATTTATTGTGTATTTAAAAGTAATTAAAGAGTATAACTGGATTGTTTGTAACACAAAGGATAAATACTTGAGGGAATGGAGACCCCATTTACTCTAGTGTGATTATTATGCATTGCATGTCTATATCAAAACATCTCATGTAACCCAGAAATATAGACACATACTATGTACCCACAAAATTTAAAAATAAAAAATTAAAGTAAATTTTAGATTATTTTAGAAGAGGTTAAGGGCTAGAATAGAATAATATAAGGGGATTAGCAGTACAGGCAAAAGGGGATGGTGCTAACTTATGAATGAGGTGGCACGTTAGTCTGCTCAGGCTGCCACAACAAAATCGCACAGAGTGGGTGCCTTGAACAATAGACTTTTATATTCTCACACGTCTGTAGGCTAGAAATCTATGATCAAGGTGCCAGCAAACTCAGTTTCTGATGAGGGCTCTCTTCCTGGCTTGTAGATGGCCACCTTCTTGCTGTGTCCCTGTGAAAAAGCTCTGGTGTCTCCTCCTCTTCTTATAAGAGCACTAGCCCTATTGGATTTAGATCTCACCCTTATTACTTCACTTAACTTTTATTACCTCCTTAGAGGCCCTATCTCCACATACAGTCACATTGGGGATTAGGGCTTCAACATCTGAATTTTGAGGGGACACGATTTAGTACATAACAGATGGTTTGAGTAGGTATCCTTTACAAGGTGACATTTCAGCAAAAACATGAAGTAAGCAAGTTATCCATATGGCTATATGAAGGAAGATAATTCCAGGAAGAGGGAATGGCCAGTACAACTGTCCTGGAGGGAAACTGGTCTATCCTGGCCAAAGTGTTCAAGAAATAGTAAAGATATCAGTGCTGAAGTGAAGGCAGCCAAGGGAGTTGTAGGAGATGAGATTGGACAGGTAAAGTTGGCCCATGTCCTGTACAGCCTTCTAGGGCATTGTAAGAATTTTTTGCCTTCTGGAGTGGGAGACCTGGAAAGCCAAACTCAGCAACAATGTCTAATGGGTGGATGAGGAGCAGTGATTTTAGGAATAGGTGGCACGGTGACCTACTTGACAGTGTCCTGATCCAAGCACCCTTGTGGCCTGATGTTGAATGAATGAATGAAGTATATGCTAGGAAAAATGAAACATGATTACTGGTCAAAACAAAAATGAAAACAAAAACAGTCATTAAACTACGTAATTAGTTGAGGTCCCAGCAACCTGTTTGTGGGTGTCATGTAATAAGGACTAGAAGTGCCAGCAGAAAGCTGCAGCCATCACTGAGACTGCTCAGTATGGGTGGAGCCCAGTGTTGACAGGTGATCAGCACAGTAAAGGAGAGTCTTGTTGCGGATAGGATCGATAAGATAGACCGGGGAGAAATATAGGGAGTTGAGAAATACAACCCCATGAGGCCAGATGTGGTGGCTCATACCTATAATCTCAGTACTTTGGGAAGCCAAGGTGGGAGGGTAGCTTGAGCCCAGGAGTTCAGGACCAGCAACATAGCAAGACCCTGTCTCTCCAAAAACAAAACAAAACAAAACAAAACAAAACAAAACAAAACAAAACAAAACAAAACAAAAAATTAACTGGGCTTGGTGGTATACACCTGTAGTCTTAGCTACTCTGGAGGCTGAAGAAGGAGGATGGTTTGAGTCCAGGATATCAAGGCTGCAGTGAGCCATCATCACACCAATGCACTCCAGCCTGGGTGACAGGGCCAGATGCTGTCTCAAAAAGGGAAAGGAAAAAGAAAAAGAAACACACCCTCATGTATATAGGAATTAGAATATGTGAGAAAAGTCACATTTCAAATTAGTGATTATGCTGACACTTGGTTAATAATGTGGCAAAAAATTAATTTGGAGCTCTATTTAAATCCACATAGATTGAATATTTGAAATCAAAAAAGTTGTTGGAGAATCAATATTTGTCTTAGGTTGGGAAGGGCTTTTTAACCATTACCTCACTGGCAGAAATCAGAAGGAAAAGACTGGCTGGGTATGGTGGCTCATGCCTGTAATCCCAGCACTTTGGGAGGCTGAGGTGGGAGGATGGCTTGAGCCCAGCAGTTTGAGACAAGCCTAGGTAACATAGTGAGACCCCATCTCTACAAAAATAAAAAAACTTTAGCCAGGCATGGTGGTGCACGCCTGTAGTCCCAGTTACTTGGGAGGCTGAGACAGGAGGATCGCTTGAGCCCAGGAGTTCAAGGCTGCAGTGAGCCATGATCATGTCATTGCAGTCCAGCCTAGGTGACAGATTGTCTCAAATAAATAAAAAACTAAATACATGAAATTTTAAAAAGATTGAAATATTTGACCACAAAGATGTTTAGAAGTTCTATATGGTAAAAAACACTATATCTGTAAAACTGAAAAAATATATTTGTAACATTTATGACATTTATGACATTTATGACAGAGAAAAGATTAATAGTCTTAGCATTTAAAGAGCTATTATAGACCAATACAAAAGAAAACTAATAAAAAATGAATTAAGGTTGTGAATAGTAAACTTACTAAGCCTATGAACATTAAAATATGAAATAAATAAATGCAAATTAAAATAATGAGATATATTTTCTCAGAATAGTAAGGATTAAAAAGATTGCAGACACCATGTCTTGGCTAAGATTTGGAAAAATAGGTACTCTTTCCTATAATACTGGTTGTTTCTGATGAATTATTCTGCTGAGAAATTTTGTAATATATATCATATCTAAGTATATATTATTTAGCTCAAAAATTCTACTTCTAGTCATTTATCCTAATTCAATGATTCAATATATATGTAAAGATGAGTATCAAGAATGTTTAATTTTTATTATTTATGCAAAATAAATAGAGGGAATAGTATAAATGTCTCATGATAGAGATGCCATAAATTATGGTGTGTCTAAAATAAATATGATACAGCAATTAAGATTAATGATAAAGCTGTATATTTATTAATATTAAAGTTTTCTTTCTTCTTATCATGGTGACTAGTAGACACCACTCACAAATCTCTGAGTAAGTGCTCTGTAATCTCATATGCTTGCATGTATATACCAGCATAATAAAGTAAAAAAATGATAAGTTACCTCTGGGTAGTGTTATTATGTGTGATTTTTAAAAAGTTCTCTTTTTGCTNTAAATTGCTAAGTTCTTGAATATCTGATATTGAAAGGTGTCTGGTGTTTTTCAAGTTAAAGTTTTCTCAAGCATGGCTGATTTAACTTTTAAAACAGTATTTATGTCAAGGAAGTGTATTTTACATAAATTTAGTATTTCCTTTGGCTTTCAATTTCACCTCTATCTTATTATTATGACAAATATATATTCTTATCTCTGACATTTGACATTTTAATAATACTGAAACGACCAAGAGAAACAATTAGAATAGAGGCCAGGTGCTGAGACCAGCTTGGTTGGGGAGACCCTAACCCAGTGGCGCTAGAGGAATTAAAGACACACACACAGAAATATAGAGGTGAGAAGTGCGGAATCAGGGGTCTCACAGCCTTCAGAACTGAGAGCCCCAAACAGAGATTTGCCCACATATTTATTAACAGCAAACCAGTCATTAGCAATGTTTCCATAGATATTAAATTAACTAAAAGTATCCCTTATGGGTAATGAAGGGATGGGCCGAATTAATTGCAGCAGGAACACGCCCTTAAGACACAGATCGCTCATGCTTTTATTTGTGGCTTACGAATGCCTTTAAGTGGTTTTCCACCCTGGTGGGCCAGGTTTTCCTTGCCCTCATTCCCATAAACCCACAACCTTCCAGCTTGGGCGTTAGGGCCATTATGGACATGTTACAGTGCTGCAGAGATTTTGTTTATGGCCAGTTTTGGGGCCAGTTTATGGCAGAATTCTGGGGGGCTTGCTCCCAATAGCCAGGATTATACTTCTACAGAGGCTGATTGAGATAGAGTCATCTGTGGGACCATGGGTTTTTTTATTTATTTATTTTTTTATTTTTATTTTTTTGGTAACAGCTTTATTGAGATATAATTCACATGCTGTACTACTCAGCTACTGCAAGTATACAATTCAATGGTTTTTAGTATATCCACAGAATTGTAAAATTATTACCACACTCAATTTTAGAACATTTTAATTGCTCCGGATGCAATCCCCAAACCCTTAGCAAACAACCCTCATTACCCTTCATGTTTTCCAGCTTAGGCAACTACTCTATAGATTTGTCTATTCTGGACATTTCATGTAAATGAAACCATAAAATATGTGGTCTTTTTGTGACTAGCTTCTTTCATTTAGCATAATGTTTTCAAAGTTCATCCATGTTGTAGCATGTATCAATATTGCATTCCTTTTTATTGCTAAGTAATATTGCATAATATGAACATTTTACATTTTATCAGTTCATGAACCTTTGGTTTGTTTGCACTTTTTGACAATTACAATAATTCTGTCATGAAAATTTGTGTACAAGTTTTTGTGTTGAATGCAGGTTGTTTTGATTACTAATTCAATCTCTTTATTGTTACATATTTATTTAGATTCTCTATTTCTTTTGAGTCATTTTGGAAGTTTGTGTTTTCTAGGATTTTGTCTATTTTATGTAAGCTATCTAATTTATTGGAAACCATGGTCTTTTGAAAAATATTTGGAGTGTAAAGGGAAGAACAGGAGAATAGTGGAAGATCATGTAGTAGCCCTGAGATCCTTCTTGTAATCTCTTAAGTCTTTAATGAAGTGACAGAACTCACAAAATCTTTAGTGTGACTTTTTTGTTTATTTGTTTGTTTGTTTTGGTGAATAGCAATAATAACAACCAAAAGAAGAAACAGTAGCAACAACAACCAAAACAGGGCAACAGGGCTCAAAGTAATTTTAGATTGGGCTGAATTAATTAATGAGACTGCCCTTGCCATTTATTCTGAATTCAAGCAGCCAGTTCTGTTTGTTTTGTTTGACTAAAACTTGTACTTAATGGTGGCCTATGTGAAATAAAGTTGTGATGCCAGAAATATCTATGATGTAAAAGAGGGAATTCAAAGGCTTAGGATGATAAAAATATTGGAGTGTATTTATCATGTGCAACTGGCTTACCTAACCTACAGCTATGTCTTCTGAGAGAACTTAAAAGATATTTTCCTCACCGTGGCAATAAAGAATAAATTGGTGAAGGTGGAAACAGCATCCTGGAAAAGCATAGTATTGATGTTTTCTGTAGGCAAGGGACAAAGATGGGAAATGCAACTATTGAAATGGGGTGGCTGAGGCAGAGGCTGAGTAATAGCACTTAGTCACTAGAAGCCAGTGGGTATGGTTATCATAATAGGCAACAAACCCAAATGCTTGTCATACTGGCTTGACCCACAGGGATCTTTGGCAGTAGCTAATTGATTATAGTTTCTCTAGAGCTGAAATAAATGACTAAACGTGTGATCTAACATCTTCTTTGTCTGGTGAACAGTGACTGAGTCATAAAGTTAGAGAATATGGGATCCTCTTCCAATTCCCAGCTTGAGTCAATAACAGATCTAGAGCCCCTTCAATAAAAAAGATGCTGGGCACTCTCGTGGGACTGTAAACTTGACGCCTGACCTTTTTCCAAGGGGACTGGAGCTATTTAATTAGGTAGCTTCACTAGGAAAAAGTAAAATGCATTGAGTTAATAATAATTCTTGGAAACCCAGAATACCAATGTGGTCTGCCTATCAGTGTCGGGGCTAACAGTCATTAGATGATAAATGAAGTTTTGGCCTAAGTTCATCTCACTGTGGCCCTGGGAGTTTTGTAAACCCATCTGTCTGCTAGGCCTGCCAACAAAATATCACAATTTGGGTAATTTAAACAACAGAAATTTATTTTCATACAGTTCTGGCAGCTGGAAGTCCAAGATCAAGGTGCCAGCAGGGTTGGTTTCTCTTGAGGTCTCTCTTCTTAGCTTGTGAATGGCTGTGTTCTCTATGTATTCTCACACATACCTTTTCTCTCTCTGCATGTGCCCCTGGTATCTCTCCCTCTTCTTATAAGGACACCATTCCTATTGAATTAGGGCCCCACAATAATGACCCTGTTTAACCTTAAATATCTCCTTAAAGTCCTTATCTCCAAATACAGTCACATTGGGGGTTAAAACTTTGTCATCTGAATTTTAGGAGATGCAGTTCAGTCCATAATACCATCCTATTATTTCCACAGTTCCTGAGCAGATAGGTGCAAGTGAAATACTGAACAACTTTCAAAATTCTTCCTTAACCTATGAAATGAGGACACACCCTAACTTTAACAAACTATTTAATCAAAATCAAACCCCTGGGGTAACTAGATGTGAGTGCTGTCCACAAAGACTTGATAGATTCAGGGGTGGTCAATCTACTCCTCTTGAGGACATAGTTGTGGTTGGGTAAGCCAGTTATACACGATAAATCCACTCCAACTTTCCTATCTCACTGAGTCTTTGAATTCCTGTTATTATACTTTCTCTAATTAATTTACCTATATAAAGGCCTAAGGTAGGGTTGGTGTGGTCCTAGGTCTCTCTTGAAATATGTGTTATTATGAGATCACAGAGAAAAGAAATGGATGACATGACGCTCTCCATTTATTAGTCTTGCTAAGGTGGGTAGAAACTGTTGGTATTTCTAGGGACTTTCATTCCACACAGAGTATTAAGCCCAGTGATTATGTATAGCCCCAAGGCCTTAAGAACTATGTTTGGCAGGTTGCTATGAGCTGTCTATGATCCATGTCTTAATAACCCTGAGGTAGCCATTGGCCCCCATTTTTTTTTTCTGCCTATTCCTGTGCTGGAGTTTCCAGCATTGGTTTAAGAGTTTTTCTTTTTTTTTAAACATTTCTTTATCCACCAACCAGAGCTCAAACTGAATTCATATGGGCCAATGGGCCAATCCACCTCTGAGATGTTGAATCTGTTCAGATGAGTGAAACTTGTCTCTGAGATACCGCTTGATTAGATGGCAGTTGCTTGGTATATCTGCACTTTTCCCTTTTTTTTTTGAATCGATGTACCACAATCTGTAAACAAATGGTAGGGACAATTTAAGTTGGTCACTTTTTGGAGCCTTATCTGTTATGGGCTCATGGTTTCAAGAGCCTTTCAATAAGACCACCTCAACATTTAACACAGTGATTTGTACACAGCTGGTGATCAGTAAATGTTTGTTAGTTCGTTATCTATTTTTTAGATTATTATTATTATTTTTTGGGATGGAATCTCACTCCGTCACCCAGGCTGGAGTGCAGCGGTGTGATCTTGGCTCACTGCAACCTCTGCCTCCTGGGCTCAAGTGATTCTTCTGCCTCAGTCTCCTGAGTAGCTGGGATTACAGGTGTGAGCCAACACACCCAGATAATTTTTGTATTTTTAGTAGAGACGGGGTTTCACCATGTTGGTCAGGCTGGCCTTGAACTCCTGACCTCAAGTGATCCACCAGCCTCAGATTCCCAAAGTGCTGGGATTACAGGCATGAACCACTGTGCCCCTCTACCATTATCGCTTTAAAATAGGACCATGTTAAAATTTTCTCAGACAACTCCAAACTTGTCCCAGTTTCAAAGTAATACATGCTCTTTTTAATATAAAGGAGTGCATTTCTTATCATTGAATTAAAGAAAAAAAGGAACTAAGAAAAAAATACAAATAATCATATACCCCACACGTAGAGATAATTACTATTAAGTTAAGTTTTTTGGTATATATTTCATTAATCTTTGCTACATTCCTCCCCCAATCCCACAAACCCTCACAGATTTATTAAGTATATATTAGGTCTGTACCCCATGGAATTCTGACCAACAGGGAAACAAGTTCCATGAAATAATAGGTTCATCCATAAATAAACTTTAATTTTTTTAAACATAATGTTTCTATTGTTTGAACATTAACAGGACCATTTTCCCCCATGAATTAAAATTTGGATAAAAAATCTTGGACATACATCTTTGTCCCACATTTTAATATTTTCTGTGGATAAAACTGTGAAGGAGAATTATCTAGTCAATTAATATAATATGGGTTTAAGAATCTGGATTAATATTGCAACATCCATTTTCCAGCAGAATTTATTACCACTGCCCCCAGCAATTATGGAATTTCCCCTAATGTTCCCTTTAATTAGTAAACTAGTTTCTTCTTTTTTCTTTAATTCTTTTTGGTTAAAATGAAAATTCTTTTATTTCAGTTTATCTATACTGTTGCATAAACAAACCACTCAAAACTTAGAAATAAGATAAAGTAATCTATTATTTCTAAAGATTCTTACGAGGCTGGTAATCCTGGGGCTAGGTAGTTTTTCTCCCCGGTTTCAGATCATTTAGGCTCTTCAGCCCTCTGACAGCTCAACCCAGGGCTGAAGGGCCCCAGATGACCTTCATTCACCATCTGTTCTGAGTTACTTCTGACTGCTAGCTGAGTCACCTTTTTTACCCCCATCATGGTTCTCATCCTGAAATATATGTGAGACTGAGCTTCTTCACAGTTTCAGGTCCAATTGATAAGAGTGAAAGATGCCCCTAACCTCCAGGGGAAATTTCCACACCATTCTTTTTGGTCACAAAGGCAAGTCCACAAGGGCCATCCCAGGCTTCAAGGGGTGGGAAAATAGATGGTAACCTCTTCATGAACAGAGATCCAATGGGTCATATACAAAGGAGGCATGGACCCAGAGGAGGAGTGTGATTTCATTGGAGTCATTAGTATTTACTTCTATACAATTTATCTAAGTTTGTTTATTTTGATTATGGAATTGAGGTTACCTTTTTTGGGGCCATTTGCATTTTTTCTTTTGTCTTTTGACTAATTTTTCTATGATGTCTTAGATATCTTACCAATTTTTAAAACTCATTGATATTATGGATATGGACTTTCAGTCTTCCAATATTTATTACCAAATATTTCCTCAGGTCATTTTGTTGATTTACTTAAAAAAGAATTAAAATGTACTTATTACCCACTGAACTGTACCCCTTAAAAAATGATAAAAGATTTACATTTTTATATGGTATATTTACCTAAACAAAAATTACAATTAAAAATTGCTTTTAAACCTCAGAAAACCTTTCTTCAATCAAAAAATTCAGTGGGCTTATAATAGAAGACTGCTTTTATATGGGCTTACTATTTGTGTATTAATTTTTTAATCTATTAAAAAACTTATTTGGCATTAAATAAGTGTTAATTTAATGTGATTTTTCTTCATAGATGGTTCATTCCTATTCTACCATCTTAAGAAAAAAAATCCATCATTTCTCAACTGTTCTTTTCTATGCCTATTCAATCATTTTGGTACATATTATTGCATTCCAGAAACTTTGTTCCTGTATTATTTTTTCAATTTTACTGCTCTCTTTATTAAGAATCTTTATCAATGTTTCTTTCTTGTTTTCAATTGAGGTTTATTAAATAATTTTAATATCTGGCAGAACAAGCACTCTCATTTTTCTTCAGTGGTTTTCTTGGTTTGTTTTTTGCCTGTTTATTCTTTTAGATGAACTTCAGAGACATATTCAATTAAAATCAATCCCCATGAGATTATGATTGGGATTGTATTACTCCTCATTTGGGAAAAATGGATATATTTACAAGATTAAGTCTGCCCAACCAGGAGCATGGTATTCAAATCCTCTTTTAATTCTCTTAATACAGAAATCTGTATCTATACTATGTGTATATATATATTTTTTCACACACACACACATACATACACACACACACATATTTATGTATGTATCCCAAACATTTATTATTATAAGCTATTTCTAGGCCATATTTTTAAGGTGTGCTATTGTATCTTCATTATATTTCTAGCTGCTTATTACCTAAACTATCGATTTCTTGATAATTACCCTGCACTCACCAACTTTTTTGAATGTGTTTATTAATTCTAATAGTTTTCTTATTGATTTTCTTTCCTTAACTATGTGTGCATCTTAATGTCTGCAAGTAATACAAATTATTTCCTTTGCCTGCCAATAGTCATACTTCTTGTTTTGGTTTAATGTCTTATTTATTGGCCAGAAATTCCAGAACAATGTTAAAAAGAACTTGTCTGTTTTTTAAGCAAGAGCAAAGAAATTTTGTAACCAGAAACTCATTCCAATGTTTCAAATTTCATGCTGGAATATGTAATATGTTCTGTTTTGCCTATCTCAATGCCTATCCTGTTGCTTATGTCAGTTTACTAAAGTTTTATTATTCCTCTGAGTATATGGCAAATAATATTCATAAATTCTCTGTGAAAAAGCCCTACAGTTGCATGAGAAGAATAATTAAATATTTCCATAATTTCCCCTTCTTTCTTTTCCTTTTGCTTTTCCTGTTAATCAAAGCCTCTCATATTTATGATTTTCCTCGAGTCATTTCCAAATTTTCCATGTATCTGTTTAACTATGGAATGTGGAAATAGGCTAATCACTTGGGAAGAGGTTGAATCCTGTGACTAATTGGAAGGATTAGTCCACAGTTCTTACTAGTTACTTACGTGTTTTGTCTGATTTTTAGTGTGCCTTTTGTTATGGAAATTAGGTCCCTATTAGATATAAAATCACATCTCCTGATTCAACTGAGATTTACTTCCCAGTGGTGACCAGGCACATTACCAAAAGCCCTCCCTGGAGCTACCGTCTCCCTTCTACCCCACTTATCTGTTACTCCTCACGGCAAAACTTCCTGAAAGGTTAGTTTATACTCATTATCTCTGTGTCCTCAGTTTATATTATCTCTTTAACCCATTCCACCATGCCACTGAAACTACTCTTATGGATCCCATACCTTACATTGCTGAACCCAGTTGTCAGTTCTCAGCTCTCATCTTACCCAGGGTTTCAGCAGCATTTGCAAGTGTGGTCATTTTTACCTTTTCAATTGTTTCAAGGGTCCACACACTCTTGTGAGTTTTGTCCTGTCTCTTGGGCTGCTCCCTCTTAGTCTCATTTGTGGGTTCTCTTCAATTTCTTGACTTTTAAAAAAGTCATGGTAAATAAACATAACACAAAATTTGCCATTTTAACAATTTTCCCTTTTATTTTATTTTGTCATTTATATTTTCCATAAGTTATTGGGGGTACAGGTGCTATTTGGTTACGTGAGTAAGTTCTTTAGTGGTGATTTGTGAGATTTTGGTGCACCCATCACCAGAGCAGTACACAGTGCAGCATATTTGTAGTCTTTTATCCCTCGCCCCCCTCCCACTCTTCCCCCAAGTCCCCAGAGACCATTGTGTCCTTCTTATGCATTTAAGTCCTCATAGCTTAGCCCCCGCATATTAGTCAGAACATATGATGTTTGGTTTTCCATTCCTGAGCTATTTCACTTAGAATGATAGTCTCCAATCTCATCCAGGTCACTGCAGATGTTGTTAATTCATTCTTATGGCTGTGTAGTATTCCAGTGTGTATGTGTGTGTGTGTGTGTATGTGTGTGTGTTATATCACAGTTTCTTTATCCACTTGTTGATTGATGGGCATTTGGGTTGGTTCCATGATTTTGCAATTGTGAATTGTGCTGCTATAAACGTGTGTGTGCAAGTACCTTTTTTGAATAATGACTTCTTTTCCTCTGGGTAGATACCCAGTAATGTGATTGCTGGATCAAATAGTAGTTCTACTGTTAGTTCTTTAAGGAATCTCTGCACTGTTTTCCATAGCAGCTGTACCAGTTTACATTTCCACCAGAGTGTAGAAGTATTCCCTGTTTGTCGCATCCATGCCAACATCTATTTTTTTTTTTTTTGATTTTTTGATTATGGCCATTCTCGAAGGAGTAAGGTTACGGTAGCATATTGTGGTTTTGATTTGCATTTCCCTGATCATTAGTGATGTTGAACATTTTTTCAAATATTTATTGGCCATTTGTATATCTTCTTTTGAGAATTGTCTGTTCATGTCCTTATTCCACTTTTTGATGGGATTATTTGCTTTTTGCTTACTGATTTGTTTGAGTTCATTGTAGATTCTGAATATTAGTCCTTTGTCAGATATATAGATTGTGAAGATTTTCTCCCACTCTGAGGGCTGTCTGTTTTTGCTGACTCTTCCTATTGACATGCAAAAGCTCTTTAGTTTAATTAGGTCCCAGCTATTTATTTTGCTTTTATTGCATTTGCTTTTGGGTTCTTGGTCATGAAATCCTTGCCTAAGCCAATGTCTAGAAGGGTTTTCCAATGTTGTCTTCTAGAGTTTTATAGTTTCAGGTCTTAGGTTTAAGTCCTTAATCCAGGTTGAGTTAATTTTGTATAATGTGAGAGATGAGGATCCAGTTTCATTCTCCTACATGTCGCTAGCCAATTATCCCAGTACCATTTGTTGAAAAGGGTGTCTTTCCCCACTTTATGTTTTTGTTTGTTTTGTCAAAGATCAGTTGGCTGTAAGTGTTTGGGTTTATCTCTGCGTTCTCTATTCTGTTCCAATGGTCTATGTGCCTATTTTTATANAGTTTCAGGTCTTAGGTTTAAGTCCTTAATCCAGGTTGAGTTAATTTTGTATAATGTGAGAGATGAGGATCCAGTTTCATTCTCCTACATGTCGCTAGCCAATTATCCCAGTACCATTTGTTGAAAAGGGTGTCTTTCCCCACTTTATGTTTTGTTTGTTTTGTCAAAGATCAGTTGGCTGTAAGTGTTTGGGTTTATCTCTGCGTTCTCTATTCTGTTCCAATGGTCTATGTGCCTATTTTTATACCAATGCCATGCTGTTTTGGTGACTATGGCCTTATAGTATAGTTTGAAATCAGGTAGTATGATGCATCCAGATTTGTTCTTTTTGTTTAGTCTTGCTTTGGCTATGCGGGTTCTTTTTTGGTTCCCTGTTAATTTTAGAATTGTTTTTTTCTTTTTCTAATTCTGTGAAGAATGATGGTGGTATTTTGATGTTGATTGCATTGAATTTGTAGATTGCTTTTGGCAGTATGGTCATTTTCACAATATTGATTCCACCCATCCATGAGCATGGGATGTGTTTCCATTTGTTTGTGTTATCTATGATTTCTTTCAGCAGTGTTTTGTGGTTTTCCTTGTAGAGGTCTTTCACATCCTTGGTTAAGTATATTCCTAAGTCTTTTGTGTTTCTTTTTTGCAGCTATTGTAAATGTGGTTGAGTCATTGATTTGATTCTCCACTTGGTTGCTGTTGGTGTATAGAAGAGCTACTGATTTTTATACATTAATATTATATCCAGAAACTTTGCTGAATTCTTTCTATCAATTCTAGGAGCTTTCTGGAGGAGTCATTAGGGTTTTCAAGGTAAATGATCATATTGTCAGCAAAGAGTGACAGTTTGACTTCCTCTTTACCGATTTGGATGCTCTTTATTTCTATCTCTTGTCTGATTACTCTGGCTAGGACTTCCAGTACTATGTTGAAGAGGAGTGGTGAGGGTAGACATACTTGTCTTTTTCCATTTCTGAGAGTGAATGTTTTCAACTTTTCCTCATTCAATAATGTGTTGGCTGTGGGTTTGTCATAGATGACTTTTATTACATTAAGGTATGTGCCTTGTATGCCGATTTTGCTGAGAGTTTTAATCATAAACCGATGCTGGGTTTTGTCGAATGCTTTCTCTGCCTATTGAGATGATCATGTGATTTTTGTTTTTAATTCTGTTTACGTGGTGTGTCACATTAATTGACTTGTGTATGTTAAACCATCCCTGCATCCCTGGTATGAAACCCACTTGATTATGGTGGTTTATCTTTTTGATATGTTGTTGGATTTGGTTAGCTAGTATTTTGTTAAGGATTTTAGCATGTATGTTCATAAAAAATATTGGTCTGTAGTTTTCTTTTTTGGTAGGGTCCTTTCCTGGTTTTGGTATTAGGGTGATGCTGACTTCATAGAATGAATTAGGGAGGGTTCCTTCTTTATCTTGTGGAATAGTGTCAAAAGGACCAAAAGTGTCAAAGTTGGTACCAATTCTTCTTTGAATGTCTGGTAGAATTCTGCTTTGAGTATGTCTGGTCCTGGACTTTTTTGTTGTTGTTGTTGTTGGTAATCTTTTAATTACCATTGCAATCTTGCTGGTTGTTATTGGTCTGTTCATGGTATCTAATTCTTCCTGATTTAACTAAGAGGGTTGTAATTTTCCAAGAATTTATCCATCTTTTCTAGGTTTTCTAGTTTATGAGCATAAAGGTGTTCATAGTAGCCTTGAATGATCTTTCGTATTTCAGTGG
>NW_016814068.1:62944-69814 GCF_001698545.2 Rhinopithecus bieti | reverse complement strand
ATTACCATTTTAATCTTGTTGCTTGTTACTGGTCTGTTCAGGGTATCTAATTCGTCCTAATTTAAGCTAGGAGGGTTGTATTTTTCCAGGAATTTATTCATCTCCTCTAGGTTTTCTAGTTTATGGGAGTAAAGGTGTTCATAGCAGCCTTGAATGATGTTCTGTGGTGTCAATTGTAATAGCTCTCATTTTATTTTTTACTTAGGTTATTTGGATTTTCTCTCTTTTCTTTGTTAATCTTGCTAATGGTCTATCAATTTTATTTATCTTTCGAGGAACCAGCTTTTCATTTCATTTATCTTTTGTATTTTTTGTTTTTTTGTTTCAATTTCATTTAATTCTGCTCTTCTTGGTCATTTCCTTTCTTCAGCAGGGTTTGAGTTTGGTTTGTTCTTATTTCTTTAGTTCTTTGAGATGTGACTTTAGAATGTCAGTTTGTGCTCTTTGAGTCTTTCTGATGTAGACATTTAGGGCTATGAACTTTCCTATTAACACCGCCTTTGCTATATCCCAGAGGTTTTGATAGATTGTCACTATTGTCATTTAGTTTGAATAATTTTTTAATTTTCATCTTGATTTCATTTTTGACCCAATGATTGGAGCATGTTATTTAATTTCCATGTATTTGCATGTTATTGAAGGTTCCTTTTGAAGTTGATTTCCAGTTTTATTCCACTGTGGTGTGAGAGAGGGCTTGATATAATTTCAATTTTTGTAAATTTATTGAGGCTTGTTTTGTGGCCTATCATATGGTCTGTCTTGGAGAAAGTTCCATGCACTGTTGAATAGAATGTGTATTCTGCAATTGTTGGAAGAAATGTTCTTTATATAACTGTTAAGTCCATTTGTCTCAAGGTATAGTTTAAATCCATTGTTTCTTTGTTGACTTTCTGTTTTTATGAAATGTTTAGTGCTGTCAGTGGACTATTGAAGTCCCCCACTATTATTGTGTTGCTGTCTATCTCTTTTCTTAGGTCTATTAGTAATTGTTTTAGATATTTGAGAGCTCCTGTATTAGGTGCATATATGTTTAGCATTGTGATATTTTCCTATTGGACAAGGCCTTTTACAATTATATAATGCCTCTCTGTCTCTTGTAACTGCTATTGCTTTACAGTTTGTTTTGTACAATATAAGAATAGCTTAGCGTGCTTGCTTTTGGTGTCTATTTGCATGAAATGCCCTTTCTACCTCTTTACGTTAAGTTTCTGTGAGTCCTTATGTGTTAGGTTAGTCTCTTGAAGGCAGCAGATGGTTGGTGAGTTCTTATCCATTCTGCAGTTCTGCATCTGTTAAGTGGAGCATTTAGGCCATTTAAATTCAATGTTAGTAATTGAGATGTGAGGTACCATTCCATTCATTGTGTTGTTACCTGTGTACTTTGGTTGTTTTGTTTTTTGTTTTCGTTTTTTAACTTGTATTTTTGTTTTACAGGTCCTGTGAGATTTATGCTTTAAAGAGGTTCTGTTTTGATGTGTTTCCAGGATTTGTTTCAAGATTTAGTGCTGCTTTTAGCAGTTCTTGTAGTGGTGGCTTGCTGGTGGTGAATTATCTCAGCATTTGTTTGTCTGAAAAAGACTGTATCTTTCTTTCATATACGATGCTTAGTTTCACTGGATACAAAATTCTTGGCTGATAATTGTTTTGTTTGAGGAGGCTGAAGATAGGGCCTCAATCCCTTCTAGCTTGTAGATTTTCTGCTGAGAAATCTGCTGTTAATCTGATACGTTTTCCTTATAGGTTACCTGGTGCTTCTGTCTCACAGCTCTTAAGATTCTTTCCTTCATCTTAGCTTTGGATAACCTGATGACAATATGCCTAGGTGCAGATATTTTTGTGATGCATTTCCTTGGTGTCCTTTGTGCTTCTTTTATCTGGATGTGTAGGTCTCTAGCAAGGCTGGGGAAGTTTTCCTTGATTACTCCCACAAATATGTTTTCCAAGGTTTTAGAATTCTATTCTTCCTCAGGAACACTATTATTCTTAGTTTTGGCCATTTAAGACTTCTTGGAGGCTTTGTTCATATTTTCTTAGTTTTTTCTTTGTCTTTGTTGGATTGGGTTAATTCAAAGACCTTGCCTTCGAGCTCTGAATTTCTTTCTTCTACTTGTTCAATTCCATTGCTGAGACTTTCCAGAGCATTTCACATTTCTAAAAGTGTGCCCACAATTTCCTGAATTTTTTATTACTTTCTTTTTTTTCTCTAAGCTATCTATTTCCTTGAATATTTCTCCCTTCACTTCTTGTATCATTTTTTGGATTTCCTTGCACTGGGCTTCACCTTTCTCTGGTCCCTCCCTGATTAGTTTAATAAATAATTTCCTGAATTATTTTTCAAGTAGATCAGGGATTTCTTCTTGGTTTGGATTGATTGCTGATGAACTAGTATGAGTTTTGGGGGGTGTTGAAGAACCTTGTTTTGTTATATTACCAGGGTTGGTTTTCTTGTTCCTTTTCATTTGTGTAGCCTCTGTCAGAGGGAAGGTCTGGGGCTGAAGGCTATTGTTCAGATTCTTTTGTCCCACAGCGTGTTCCCTTGATGTAGTACTCTCCCACTTTTCCTCTGAATGTGGCTTCCTGTAAGCCGAACTGCAGTGATTTTTGTCTCTCTTCTGGTTCTAGCCACCTAGCAAGTCTACTCAGATCTGGGCTGGTACTAGGGGTTGTCTGCACAGAGTCCTGTGATGTGAACCATCTATGCGTCTCTCAGCAACCGTTCCAGAGGAGGTGGCGGGAGGGGGTGGGCAATGGACTCTGTGAGGGTTCTTAGCTTTGGTGGTTTAATGCTCTATTTTCGTGTTGGTTTGCCTCCTGCCAGGAGGCGGCGCTTTTCAGAAAGCATCAGTTGTAGTAGTATGGAGAGGGACTGGCAGTGAGTGGGGCCCTAGAACTCCCAAGATTATGTGCCTTTTGTCTTCAGCTACCAGGATGGGTAGGGAAAGACCATCAGGTGGGGGCAGGGCTAGGCATGTCTGAGCTCAGACTCTTCTTAGACAGGTCTTGCTGCGGCTGCTGTGGGGGATGAGGTTGAGATTCCCAGGTCACTGGAGTTGTGTACCTAGGAGGATTATGGCTGCCTCTGCTGAGTCACGCAGGTTGTCAGGGAAGTGGGGTAAAGCGGGCAGTCACAGGCTTCATCCAGCTCCCACACGAACTGAAGGGCTGGTCTCACTCCCTCTGTGGCTGTCCCCACCCCCTCCCCCCCAACTCCAATAGCCCTGAGTCTGTTTCCAGATGGAGGGCGAGATGCGTTTGAAAACTTGCCCCAGGCTACCCGTCTCCCAGCTGCGGAAAGAAAAGGGCTTGGTTCTTCCCTCACCTGTGGAGTCTACATACTGTATTTCCACCCTCCCCTAAGTTCTGGCTGAGAGGCTTCTCACCCTGTTCAAATTGTTACAAAGTTCAGCTAGAGATTTCCTTCTCCCTGTGGAGTTTAACCACCTGCTCCTCTGGCTGCCCTCCTGATGGATCCCTGTGGTATCAGGCAGGAATGGTTTGCTAGGGGACCCAGCGAGCTCCCAGGGCCTTTCTGCTTTCTCTACCCCTGTATTTCATTGATCTCTCTAAATTGACGCAGCCCCAGGTGAAGTCGGAAACTTTTCCCACAAACAGACCTTCAGTTTCTCCAGTCGGCACGTGTGTTTGGGAGAGAAGAGTCTCCCTTTCCCACTTCTGGAGTTGGGGCACTCACAGTATTTGGGGTGTCTCCCAGGTCCTGCAGGAGCCATCTGCTTCCTTCAGAGGGTCTATGCATCCTCTTAGGATTGCTGGTTTGTTCTTGCAATTGATCTGGAGCTAAAATTCACAATGTGAGCCTCCGCCCACTGCTCTGTCTGGAGCTGCAGTTTAGTCATGCCTCCCATCCACCATGATGATCCAATTAAAGATTTTTCATTTCTTGGCTTCAGTGGTGTACTGGAGTCTTAGCTATGAATTGTCCAATACCAGCAGGTCACAGAGCGATGGAGGCTGAGGCTGTGGCAGAATCACCAAGGCCTCCTGAAGCAGAGGTCCTGGTGCAGTGAAACCCTAACCCTGACCTCTGACTGGAGAAAGAGACTAAGACTGTGCCAGATCCTGGAAGCTACCCTTCCTCATTTTTAACCGTTTTTAAGCATACAATTTAATGGCATTAAGTATGTTCACAATATTGTGCAGCCATCACTATTATCCATTTCTAGAACAATTTCATCATCCCAAGCTGAAACTCTGTACCCATTAAACACTGATTTCCCATTTCCACCTTCTTCTAGACCCTGGTAACCACCCTTGTACCTTCTGTCCCTGTGAATTTGCCTATTCTATGTACCTCAGATAAATAAAATCATACAATATTTTCTTTTCATGTCTAGCTTAATTCATTTAGCATAATGTTTCGAAGGTGTATCTATGTGTGGCATGCATCAGAATTTCTTTTCTTTTTATGGTTGAATAATATTCCATTTATAAATGTATATGTATATATATCAACATCAGTGTATATGTATATATATCACATTTTGTTTATCCATTCATCTGTTGTTGGACATTTGGTTTGCACCTGCCTTTTGGCTATTGTGAATAATGCTGCCATGAATGTTGGCATATGAGTATCTGTTTGAGTCCTTTCTTTCTCTTTGTTTGGGTGTATTCCTAGGGGTTGAATTGCTAGATAGTAGAGTAACCTTACGTTTAACTTTTGAGGAACCACCAAACTGTTTTTCAAAATGGCTGCACTATTTTACCACCAGCAATGCACGAGGGTTCCAATTTCTCCACATCCTCACCAACATTTGTTATTTTCCTTTTATAATATAGCCATTCTAATGACTATAAAAAGGTAGTCATTGTAGTTTTAATTTGTATTTCCCTACTGACTAATGATATTGAGCATCTTTTCATTGCCATTGGCCATTTGTATAGCTTCCTTAAAGAAATGTCTAAGTCCTTTGCCCATTTTTGAATTGGGTTGCTTGTTTTTTGATGGTTGAGTTGTCATTTGGTTGCTGAATCCCTTACATGATTTGAAAACATTTTCTTCCATTTTGTAGGTTATCTTTTCACTCTCATGACAGTGTGCTTTGATGTAGAAAAGTTTTATTTTATGAAGCTCGGTTTATCTGTTTTTTTTTTTCTTTTGGTTGTGGTTGTTGTTGATGCTTCTGGTATTATATCCAAGAAATCATTGTCAAATCCAACATTGCGAATATTTTCTCCTATGTTTTCTTCTAAGAATTTTGTGATTTTATCTTTTAAATTTAGTTCTTTGATCCATTTTAATTTAATTTTTGTATATGGTGTAACTAGTGGTCCAACTTTGTTCTTTTACACATGAATATCCAGTTTTCCCAGTATTTTTCTGACTTTTGAATATATTGGAGTATGTCTCAGCACATTCTTTCGTCCACTTCTCTATACCTAGATGACCTCTCTTGGTGATCTTATCCAGCCTCATGGCTCTAAAAACATCTATATGCTGGTAATTCCTGGATTATATCTCCAGCTGCAATATCTCCCCTTAAACTCAAGATTCATACATTCAAGTTCTATATCAATTCTCCCCTAGAACTTTAGACTCAAAAACTGAATTTTACACTACCAGTTTGGGTATTAAAATTCTTTACATTTCCAAAAATTAACTTAGGACCCTCTTCTTCATGCCAAACCTACACCTCCCCCAGTCTTTCTTATATAAAATGGTACCACCAGTCCCCTAGTTGCTTATGCCAAAAACTAACGTGTCACTCTACTCCCCTCTTTCTCTCACACCCCACATGTAATTCATCAGCAACTTCTCTGAGCTCTACTTTCCAAATATACTCTAAATTCAACTACTTCTCACTCCTCTGCTGCTATCTTTCTTGTTCAAGCCCCCATCCTCAATTTCCAGGATTCTGCAGGAGTCTCATAATGGTTTCTACCTTCACTCCTATAATCCTATAGTTTCTTTTCTATACATCAGCCAGAATAACTCTTTAAAACTGGAAATCACATCACATTATTTTCTTGCTCAAAACTCTCCAATGGCTTGCCATAATAGTCAGAATAGAAAACAAATTCTTAGTGTGGCCCAAGAGTGTCAGTTCCAGTTACTATTACTGTGTAATAAATCACTCCAAAACTTAGTGGCTTAAAACAAGAGTTTTTAGAAACTCAGGCAGATATTGGCTAGTTAGTTCTTCTGTTCATGATGGAGTCCGTTGAGGTTACTCAGGGGGACTCAGCTGGCTGATCTGGAATGGAGGGTCTAAGATAATTTTTTTTTTTGAGATGGAGTCTCGCTTTGTCGCCCAGGCTGGAGGGTAATGGTGCGATCTTGGCTCACTCCAACCTCTGCCTGCCGAGTTCAAGCAATTCTCCTACCTCAGCCTCCTGAGTAGCTGGGACTACAGGCACATGCCACCATGCCTAGCTAATTTCTATATTTTTTAGTAGAGAAAGGATTTCACCATGTTGGCCCGGTTGGTCTCGATCTCCTGACCTCAAGTGATCCCCACCTTGGCCTCCCAAAGTGCTGGGATTGCAGGCGTGAGCCACCATGCCTGGCCAGGTCCAAGATAATTCTATTCACATCTGGCTCCTTGGCAGGGTGGCTGGAAGGTTGGGTTCAGCTGAGACACTTGACTGGAGCACCTACATGTGACCTCTTCAACATGACAGTCTTAAGATAGTTAAACTTATATGGCATCTGGCTTCCCTCAGAGTGAACACCCAGGAAATCAGGAGGAAACTTCATGGGCTTTTTATGACCTTGCCTCAGAAGGCATCTAGTGTCACTTCCACAGTACTTTATTTATCGAGGCAGTCAAAAGCCTGCCACATCTAAGGGGAGGGAACTTAGTCCTCACTTCTCAATGGCAGGAGTGTCAAAGAATTTGTGGCTATTAAAAA
>NW_016814068.1:42752-61520 GCF_001698545.2 Rhinopithecus bieti | reverse complement strand
TTTTTTTTTTTTTTTGCTATTGCTTTATTTGTGGATTGAGGTATCATAGAAGTCAAAAGAAAATTCAACAAACAAACCATAGCATCAAGAGTGTTTGCAATGCATTCAGTTCAACCACCATTTGTTGGATACTTACTGTATGAGTTTTGAACTCAAGTATATCTACAGACCAAGCAGATAAATTAGTGAAGCAGGGCAGGCATACAGAAAATCAACTGCCAGAAAAGCAGTCAAGCTTTCTTTGTTTCTATTGAAATATGGTGTAAACAGATAACATAATAAACACAGTTATGTGAATGGGGATTATATTTTACCATGTACATGAGGAAATGTAAATTGAAAATAGACATAGTTAATAAATTATTAATCATTTTCTTTCATGTTTCTTTTTAATTTGGAATTAGAAAATGGGTGCCTTAACTTCTGCAAAGACATTAAGTGTCAGTTTTTATATTTCGCATTGTGAGGTA
This sequence comes from Rhinopithecus bieti, assembly GCF_001698545.2. Taxonomy (NCBI): domain Eukaryota; kingdom Metazoa; phylum Chordata; class Mammalia; order Primates; family Cercopithecidae; genus Rhinopithecus; species Rhinopithecus bieti. The sequence continues at coordinate 61,050 of NW_016814068.1, read as the reverse complement.
CAGGGTACCTTAATTCAGCGTTAAATCCTCTAATTGGTTTTCACATTTAATTTAATTTGATTTGATTTCAGGTTCATAACAGAATGAAGCTCTTCAAAAATTGATACTTCCCTTTGAAGAGGATTGTTGCACAGTGTTTTTATAAATAGATGATGTTATTTCACTTTTAGTATTATAATGCACTCCAGTTCAATAACTTCTATTTGGATCTCTCAATTCACAGTATCAATAGTATTTGAGGAAGATTAACTGAAAAAGTCTGGCTTATTTTCATAAAATTTCAGATTAAGAAAACATATTGGAATTTGGGATTCAATTTCACACTTTCGGGAATATAAATCCAGCTATGACTTCCATTTCTTTTAATAAAGGAAAGTAGATGAGATTATTCTCTGACAAATGAAATTCCCAGAGATTCATTTTGTGTAATTAATGAATAAAACTAATTCCTCTGTTTGCTAATGCCCTTGATGAGAGATATTCAAAATATTTAGAAGGTAATAATGTCAAGTGTTCCATCCAATTTTTGCTGCTAAATTGAGATGGGCATTTTCCATGGGTAACATGAATCAGCATCTATCATGAATTAAAAGAATTCAATATCCATTTGTCATTTTAAAAAAACAGACTTTCAGTAAACCAGGAAACTGTACTGTAGCAATACAGATCTCCTTGTCCCTGCAGTTCCTTAACATCATTTACACAATGCTGGTGACATTGTTACATACTAACACTGCATCATCCATCCTGCTGCTCTGGCTCTTTATGATGTTGTAATTGTGCTTTGTTCATGATGATCAGAAATGCAAGTCCTACTTAGAGTATGTGGGAAAATCTGAATAAGCCATTTTCTGATCATGTTAAATTTACTACCCATAATTTTATAGTGCAAAGGTAGAACAGCACATCAAACAACTATGTCTTTTCTTGAACTCTTTAGGCCATCATTGCTGCATCCCTAGAATGTGATATCTTTCAATGTTGACTAAGCCCATGCTGTGCACACTCTGATACCAGCAGGGAGGAGAGTGAAAGGTAGATGAAGGGCTCATGGGCTGAGCCAGAAGAGCAGTCCAATTTACACAAGGAATGACTGCCTCTCATTCCACATAACTTTAGATTGACCTGGAAGAGCACAGTGTCACCACATGAATCAAAGGCAAGAGCGGACCTGGATGGTGTTGTGGAGTAATGGTTTCAAAAGCCCTCAAGGACACAGGCAAGGCTTCTCTTTGAGTACCATTGACACATAGGTCTTTGGAGGCTTCGACAGGGGATCACACTGGATACCAGCAGAGTGACACACAGAGTAACAAATACCTGCTGCCAGTCCTGCCACCCTGAGGTGCTGTAGACTGGAAGTGGCACAGTCCAGTGGTGGACCATTGGTAGCTCAGAGCTACTTGTCCTGTGTCTGATATGAGTGAGAGCCACCCTAAAGCGGCAAGTTAGCACCAATCTTGTGCAATGTAATGAGAGAAATATCATGAAGGCTCTTGGGAGAAAAATGCTTGCCAGACTGTCTTCCTAGAACTGGGACCTTAAGACCAGTCTATAGATATGATTCCTGGAGCTCTTCAGGGCATCTGGGTGCCCCTGTGCAAGGGGTGCATAGGTGAGGTAGCAGCTTAAAGAGCACCTGGAAGGGAGAAATGGCAACTGGTGACCAGGTCACACATACAAGTTCCAGCCTGGGCAAAGTAAGTGCACAAAGTAAGTGAGTACTGATGCCTGAGGGGAAATTAGAAAATTTCCAGGAAGGTAGCCCTGAGGACAGGTCCTCTTATATTGAATACATATGCTTTATAAAGTTTGTAAATGTAAGGCCAGGAGTGGTGGCTCATGCCTGTAATCCTAGCATTTTGGGAGGGCAAGGCAGGTGCATCATCTGAGGTCAGAAGTTCAAGACCAGCCTGGCCAACATGGTGAAACCCTGTCTCTACTACAAATATAAAAATTAGCCAGGCGTGGTGGCTGGCGCCTGTAATCCCAGCTACTTGGGAGGCTAAGGCAGGAGAATCACTTGAACCAGGGAGGTGGAGGTTGCAGGGAACCGAGATCACGGCACTGCACTCCAGCCTGGGCAACAGAGCAACACTTTATCTCAAATAAATAAATAAATAAATAAATAAATAAATAAATAAATAGTTCCTAAATGCAAATGGTTGGTGTCAGGCAATTAAATTAATATGTAGCTGTATTTCATAGCAGCATTGTTGATTTTATTCATATTCAAAATAAATTCTATTGCAATTGCACTCCTTTTCCAGTTCTCTAAATATTTTCTCACACAGCAAGTTGGTCAAGAGCATAAGTCCTGAAAGTAGAAGGCTGGGAACCAAATCTCAGCTCTCCTACTTATTGGTTCTGTGACTTTGGGCAAGTTACTTAACCTCTCTGTGTTCCAGCTTCTTCATCTATACAAAAGGGAAAATAATAGTACCTACCTCACAGAATTGTACTGAGGACTAAATGTGTGAATACATGTAAGTACCTAGAACCCTGTCAGCTGCATGATAAGGACTCTTTAAGTGTGTGCTGTTATTATTGTATGCCAGCAGTTCTCAACAGAAGTAAGTTTGTCCTTCAGGGACATTTGGCAACATCTGGAGATAGTTTGGTTGTTCCAACATGTGGTGGAGGAGGGTATGGGGAATGCTACTGGCATCTAGTGGGTAGAGGCTGGAATGCTGCTAAACATTATATAATACACAGGAAAGCCTCCACAACAAAAACATTATTCGGCCGTGAATGTCAGCAGTGCCAAGGTTGAGAAATCCTTATTATATACTATTGACAGTTCTTATTGTGGTCTGTTTCACGATGGTGTCTTTAGGTGTATACTTTTGACATAGGTATACTTTCTTTGCAAAATAAGCAAGTTACAGTCTTAGTTTCTACAGGAAATATACACTTTCCCATTTACTTTGAAGTAGATTATTATAGAAGTAGGGGGTACAAGAAATATTTCCTGATCCTCTTTACTCTATTACAAGTGCAACTGTAATAATTGAGAGCCAACAATTGGCTTCAGTGACAGGGAGAAAAGAGAGAGTAATGGGGTGATAAGGAGGTAGCAAACTGGCTTTAGGTCCTTGAAACCATCAAATCTAGAAAGAGACTGCTTACTTTCTTTCCTGTCCCCTCTTTCTTATGTGTCAGAGGGCACAGCATCAGTTATTGTTTGAATGGCAGAAGTAGCAGAGGAAAGGGTAAACTAGTAGACAAAAATCCTGGCAGTTGTTATTTCAAATATAGTAACTGTTTCATGCAATTGTAAAAAGAATCATGAGAATGAATTGCAACAGCCACCAAAAATTGTATGTGAATCAAAAGTTACGCAAATTTCTGGTGGGAACCGTGCTCTTGAATGAAGCTTCCTTATGGGGTTGTGGGTTCTCTATGTCTTCAATACTCAAAATGGGGTCCACAGACCAGTAACATCACCCAGAGTTTGTTAGAAAGGTGGAATCTCAGGCCCCAACCTCTTCCTGATGAATCAGAATCTGCATTTTCACAAAATTTCTAGGTGGTTTACATGCACGTTAAAATTTGAGAAACAATAGAATGCGCTCTCTGTCCCTAGCACTCATGGTGTGCAGCTTAGCTTTTAATTCAGAAATAGGCCTATTAATAGGCTGAAGGTGACAGGCGAAAACATTTTTAATCAATGAGAACGCTATTTCTCCCTTCCATTAAGTAATTTACATGCCATTGAATTTATTTATAGATTCTCAAATGATCTGATTTTATAAGATATGATCTTTTCATTAAACAGATGTTATGGGTAATGATTTGTTTTATATATACAATTTAAAAGTTAAGAACGAAGAGTATCAAAGCTTTGAAAGGTGTGTTCTGCTATCTTTGTAATTTGCAAACGGGAAGAACCACACTTGCTATCCAGCAATGGCATTCTATATTTTTGATCTCTATAGTGTATATTTATTTGCATAAGTCTAAATATGGTAACTCTCATCTCCCACACACTTAGCTGACTGTCACAGGCTGAGACCAAAAAGGCAATTACAGTAAAATTGAGTGGTGTTAGAAGTAAAGGACACATTACTTCAATTAAGTGCACTTCCATATTAAATAAATTGGACTGGTAGGCCAGGACACTGAAAACTGTGTTTCTAGCAGAAACCCAAGTGGGAACAGAGAAAGATGTGTGAGGGAGGCATCACCCACACAGTGTCTCGGGGGCATTTGAGCAATCCTGGGGTGCCTGTGTCTGGCCTCACCCTCAATTTTTATCCTATCTGCATCCCAGAGAAAGAAGTATCTTATTCTCTGTTAAAGGAGCCAAAGGGTGGGTGAACAACTGATGTAGAGCTTTACCAGCTGCATATTCACAATTCTTGCTTTCTCCTGTAAAGTTCCTGTGAATCCTCCTGAGTCTTTTCTCATGCTACCTACTAAAACTCAAGTTGATCCCAGAGAGCTTGATACAATTGGAAAACTTAAGGCAGACATAGAACTGTGGCTTTCTCTGGAAAACAAAAACATTCCCATGCCCTTCCATATTGGGTGATTTCCAATGTACTATAATCTGTGTGCCTTCGAAATGGTCGGGTGTTTTGGGCCGCAAGCCACCAGTAGGAATACATTTCAATTTTATCTGCTGCTGGTGAAGGATAATGAGCATTTTCTTATGAAATTTTGGGCCTTCTTTCTCCCCAGCAGCTTATGCACTTCTATTGTGCCAGATTCCGTATACTGTCATTATCATTATTAGACACAACAACATCGAAAACATCATCAAAATAAATCTTATCTCAAATTGCCTTCCTTAAGTGAGCTGAGGAGATTCTGGCACCTATAAACACAGAAATGTACACTGCAATGGGCTGTATGTTGTATCAGACCAAAAATGAAATGAGGGACATATCAAGCTTCAAGGTTTATCAGAAGCTTCTTGATAATTCTGCCACTGTTTCAATTTAAGTAGTTTCTTATGAAACATTGGGTCTCATTAGGCTTTCAGCTCTTGAACCCCAAGATGCATTGTATTTAGTTAACTCTTCCTGGCATAAAACTTCTAAGAAGCTCTAAGCACTAGTGATCAAATAAAATACTCTCAAAGGCAATCTCATAAATCCCTTGATATACATATATAAAAATACAAATATATATACATATATTATATATACATATATGTATACAAATATTTAAATGTCATTTACTTTTCAATGTGCAAGCTCAGGGGTAGTTGCAGAGATAGAGACGTCTATAGATATCCGACTTACAGCCAATATGAAATCTGGCGTAGACAGAAATTAATCTTATTGTTGTTCAGTGGTTGTAAGCAAGATGCATGCTCACTCTTAGACTGGATTGATGGCATCAGTAAAACTTGTGGAAACACTTCTGAAATGACAGAAATTTGGGCTGAATATGCTGAAGTTGGGGTATGTCAATATTCATGGAATTTTCATCATCTCTTTGCAATGAGTTCTTTTCCTGGTTTGTCCATTTGACATTGTCACAGACTGAACTGTTATTTGAATATGAGGTTTTTAGCAAAAATGAGCAATACTGAGCAATAATAAGCAATATAATAAAAATAAAAACAATAGTGGTTATTTCTATTGGCTTTTGAACCTGTTTCACAGGACACAAGAGATGAGAAAACTCCCTTTTCAATCAGGGTATCTAAAGTAGAAACTTCAGAGGAGAGTGTGAAAAGCTCCCCTCCCCAAAACAATTCTTATGTCTGAACATATTAATCAATAGGAGATTAAAGGGAACAGAGTGAAGGAAAAGCAGGGGGCATGATGGTGACCTTTGGTGGGGGTAGTGACAGGAAAGAGCAAGACAGCAGCTTTTGAGATACTAGCAATGTTTTCTTTCTTGATCTGTGTGCTGGTAATGTGGGCATGTTCAGTTTACGAAAATTTATTATCCTGTGCACTTATTATCACTACACATTTCTCCATGTATGTTTCAACAAAAAGCTAAAACAAAAAAATGAACAAACAAACAAAAAACCCAAACATGTAGTTTGTGAAAGTGGTCCAGGTAGAACCAGGTATCCAGAAGACATGGTGAGGGTCAGAGTGGGGTGACGTTACTTGAAACAGAGACAGGACACATTAAAAGGACCTGGCCCAACCAGTAGCCAGAGCGTCTGGAGGAAAGTTCAAGAGGGCTGGATGGAAGATGGTGATGGCAGCTAACGGTAAGAAGAAGGATAGTGAATCAGGATGTTAGAATCCAAAGGGAATTGAAACAGAAAGCTGACACAGGAGCTAAGTGTGTATAGATCACAGAATATTGCTAAAAGGAGTTCAGCAGGAATTAGCATAGATCTGGGCAGCAGAGGAAGTGGGGGTGGACTCTCCTCCCCAGTGCATAAAGTGGCAGAGATCCTAGACAGGTTCTTGGATGAAACCCAATACTCATTTAGAAAGTGGAATTATCAATTACACAGAAAACATTGGTTCCCTAGAGAGTACGTCCTCTGAGGTTCAGTCTTCCAAATGAGGAAGAGTCCCTTTTGAGTACTGTTTGATTCACCATCCCAGTCAAGGATTAGATTTTGTGGCCATACATAGCAAGCCAGATGGTTGAATGGATCTATGAATTGTTCATTCAACACATAGTTGTTGAGCACCTACTATGTGCCAGAAGCTGTTCTAGGTGTTGGAGAGGCAATGAATAAGCAGAGAAAATCCCTGCCCCTTGAAGCTTGCACCATATTGCTTATGTTTAATATACCAGACCTGAAGGCCTTATGCAGAGTTTTATAAGCAAAGAAAAAAATCTGTTGAGAATCATCAAAAATCATAATGGTTAAAATATACATAAGTGTGTCCAATAGGTAACCTAGGCACATAGACACATAAAAAAGATATTACACATAGGCATGTTCTTTATTAACTCCAAGCCCGAGGAAGGTACATTTAATGGGGTGAAAACACCCTGGGGTTAAGGTTTAAGACTTCTCCCTCTTTCTTGCCAGGTGAATGTGAGCAATTTGCTTTACTTTCTCAAGGTCCCAATTTTCTCATTTATGAAATGAGAATAATTTGAGTACCTATATGCTAAGGTTGTGATAAGGATTAGCATGTTTATCTTAGTTTCTAACTTACAATAATTCTCTCTCTAATTATTTAATAAAAAACAATGCATTCTGAATGCCTAAATATTTCCAAGTCTTCTAGCTTTCTTGAGTCCCTCTTTTATTTGTAAGCCATGTGAACTTTATGAAGCCCTCATATCTATATTGTAGGATGGCCAGGGTCTGTCACAATATTTATAAGGATTGATGAGGTGGGGAGACTTCGTTTCCTGGGAATCTCTTTTTCTGAATTCCTACTCCATCTAAATTCTTGATCCCCACTCACGAGGCCATGATCTGGCCTCCTGCCACTTGGCCCCTGCACAGGTACTTCCATTTCACCTTCCTTCTCTCCATGTGTAACTAACACAGGGCTGGCTGCTCGGTGTAATACACTTTGATGGAAGGTTTGGAGACAACCAAGGGAGCCCATGGCATTGCCCAGAACAGGAGCACCCTCTTCATGGAGATTTACTTACTGACCATCTTTCCTTCCCCAAGATTCGACTTCATCCCTCATTTCTCTTTCTCTTCATATACAATTTTTTCAGGAAATCCTGTTGGCTCTACTTTCAAAATATGCAAAGGAGAAACCTTTAAAAAAACTTATTTTTCAAGTGCCTATGACAATGTCTGGCATAGAGTAGGTGCTCATGCATTATGTGTTGAGTGAATGAATGAAAATATGCTTACAGCAGTGCCTGGCATGTAGAAATATTATAAACATTTAAACTTATTAATATGATTGTTTATGATCTGTAGTCTAGCCTTTCAAGTGCTTATTGTGAGAAGTAAGTTTTCTCTGTAGAAAACTGACTGTCATCAACCTCACATTTCAAGTCAATTAATTAACACTTGGGTGTAGTAGCCATATCTTGCTTCCCAAGGATTGATTTTTCTTGAGTATTTGATAAAGTCAGTTTCCTAGGTTTGTAAAGCTGCACAGGAGACAGTGAGCCCTTAATGACCACCATACGGGCAGGTATGTTGTGAGGATCAGCTTGAAACCAGATGAACAGCCTCTCTGTCTTAACCACAAGTGTCATATCCCTATATTTAAATAGCATCGGGTTGATTGAGGAAAGGGAACCATCTGAACTGTTAGGTGTTTGCAATGAAAAATAAAATTACAACAGCCAAGAAACCATTACCACAAGTTCTGCACGTGTTAGACATTTCAGGCTTTACTAAGTATTAATACATTGCAAGAGGTATCAAGAATATCAGAAATGTACACATTTGAATTTTAGTTCAGTGAGATGCTTTTCTTATTGCTGCCTCAATAAAAGCACAGTTTTTAGACACATATTAATATATCTGTTCTGCTCAAAATCTTTTTTATGATTCTTCATAAAATACATGAAACACACTCCCTTAGTCTAACATTCCAGGAACCCCATATCCATTACAGGGATGGAAAATACTGGGCCAAAAGACTCCAGCTGTGTTTTCATTTCTTCCATGCCCACAGTGAGTAGGTGGTGGCCTTCTTTCCTGTTGAGTCTGAATTTGGTCTCAGCATTCTTCTCCACACAGCATTCTAAGTAGTTGTTACTGATTAATCTTCTGCCTTCCTACAGTCTACTCTCAATATGGTAGGCAGAAGGAGCCATTAATGTGTAAGGCAAATCACTGTCCTCCTTGGTTCAATGTCCCCACCCCAATCCTTTACCTCAAATGACCTGGTTTTCCCACTTTCTGATTTTATTTATCTCTTAGTACTCTGATTCACTGTGTCAGCTGTGCTGGCATTCATGTTCCTTGAACACACTGGGAATCCTTTGGCCTTACAGCCTTTGCACTGGCTATCTTTTACCAGAACATTCTCTGTAAATATAGCTTTATAGGTAACTCCCTTATCTTAAGATTTTGCTCAAATCTTACCTTAATGAGGCTTACCATGACCGCCAATTGCAACCCTCCTGTGATAGCAGAATAATGTCCCACCAGGGGATTATCCCCCTGGATTATACCCCACAGGGGAAATTACACTGGATTATCTGGGTAGGTCGGGTGTAATCACAAGTGTTCTTATAAGAGGGGGACAGGAAGGACAGAGCCAGAGAAGATGTGACATGGAAACAGATCAAAGAGCAGAGAGATTGGAGGATGCTACCTTGCTGCTAGTGTTGAATAAAGAGGAAAAGGTCATGAGCCAAGGAGTGTAGGTGTCCTCTAGAAACTGAAAGAGTCAAGGAAATGAATCTGCCCTAAAGCCTCCAGAAGAAATGCCTGTCCTGTACAAATCTTTATTTCAGCACTTCTGACTTCCTAACTATAGGACAGTTTGTGTTGTTTTAAGCCACTATTTGTAGTAGTTTGTTATAGTAGAAAGAAGAACTATATCCTCCCTCCTAGATTTTTCTTTTTTCATTTCACTTACCAGCCTCTATTGTACCAGTTAACATGTTTATCATGTCGATTTTTTATTGTTTCTCTGCTGCCTTGCCCTCTGCCCACCACTATAATGTAAGCCCCATGAGGACAAACATTTTCATATATTTTGTTCATTGCTGAAAACCTGCACTTAGAATCAGTGCTCAATAGACATTTGTTGAATTAACTAACTGGTTAGTCAATTCTGAATCTATTTTGACACTCTAAAATTACTTCCCACCATGTTAAAAATCAATCTTTTTATTTGGCACCTGGTTCTTTTTCTCTCTCCCTCTGTCACTGTCTGTGTCTCCATCTCCTTCTCTCTCTCTGTTTCTATCTGTCTGTCTCTCTGTCTGTCTCATATACACACACTCTCTTTCCCTGTCAGGGTGGGTCCAGCTCAGGTTATAGGTCTTCCATGAAGCCCTCTCTTGACTCAATAGTCCACATTTAAATTTTCCCTTTCTGAACTCCTAGAACGTCTCTTTTTATTATCCTCCAGTTTTGCACTTATATTCTCTTACTTTTTGTATCAGCTAGGTTTCTGTCAGGAAACAGAAACCATACAGTAATTAGAACAGAGAGAGTTTAGTATAAAGAATCATTAACTAATAACAAGGGATTAGCTACTATGAGGTCAAGGATAATTCTAAAGAATACAGAGATAGCAGATATAGGGAGCAGCCACTACCTCTAGGGTTGAAGTGGAGTACCTAGGGAGGAACACATTTGGAAGAGCTTCCCTAAGCCCCCACCAAGGCTGAGATTCAGAACTCAGCTGAGGCTGTGTGGCTGTGACCCACTGATTAGTAGTGAACTTCACTGAGGTGCTGCAGACAGGGACTGGCAAGCAAAACACTGCTGGCGGAGGTGCCTACTAAACTCACCAGGGAGCTATCTATGGAGATGCTGATGAGACTCACCAAGAAGTTGCCCAGGAATGCTACTAAGACTCTGGGAAGCAGTCCTCAAGGTTGCTAGTGGAACTTGCTGGGAAGCTGCCTGTGAGAATGCTGCTGAAAGTGGCTGAGAAGCTACCTGTAGGGGTGCTGCTGAAACTCACTGAGGGGTGAGTACCTCTGAATGATCTGCATGGCCCTGGCCACCTGTGCTGCAGAGGCAGGCAGAAAACCAGAAAAGCACATTAGGAATAGAAGTCTCTTTGCCCTGCCATACACTTCCAGTGCCTAGCACTGAACCAGCTTGCAAAGGAGAAATATTTACAGGGTCCAGCTCTAGTATCACAAAGCAGGGTAAAGAAGGGTGGATTTGCCACCAAGAAGCAATACATTGATAACTGGCACACCTTTGTATTTGTAATTTGCCTTGAGTGTTTGCAGTTTTGTAAGCCCCTTGAGGGCAAGGACAATGTCATGCTTCTTCCTCTCCTCCCCTCCCCTCCCCACCTTCACCATGGTTTATATAGCATTTTTAACATGAAGTTGACCACATGTAGTGAGTACTTGGTCAACTGTAAATAAGATTTCCCTGAGGTCTTATTTGCTCAATAACCTGGGAAGCCAATGACACCATCCTCTCCCTTTGTGTTACCTACTCTGAAATCTAATGACAGAGAAGTTCAACCATGAGTGAACAACAGCTGCCACCAACCTAGCAATTTCCAAGTGCAAACAAGACTGTGATTTTCTCCTCAGTGATTATGCCATCTTGGATGTCATTCTCAAAAAAACTGAAGCCAAGCTGGGACCAATTGTGATTTTGTTTATTAAACTCTCACTTGGTGTGAAACAGCCCTGTCAGCTGCTGGTTCTCTTAAAGTTAGCTGTCATTCAGGCTTCTAAGGCCAACCAATCAAGGAAGTACGTTCCAATGTGTCCCACCTTCTCTTTTTCTCATAAAGACTTAGAAGCTTCACAGATCAGTCCTTTCACAATCAGAATGACTCAAGCTGCACACACCTGCTTTGTGGCCAAAAGGAAAAGAGTATAGTCTAAAAGTTGTATTCATTTTAATATATATATTTCTTGGCTTCCGTATTAGTCAGTTTTGTGTTGCTATAAAAGAATACCTGAGACTAGGTAATTTATAAAGAAAAGAGGTTTACTTGGCTCACAGTTCGGCAGGCTGTACACAAAGCATAGTGCTGGATGATGAGGGCCTCCGTAAGCTTAGAGTCACAGCAGAAGGTGAAGGGGAGACAGCGTGTCACATGGTGAGAGAGAGAGAGCAAGAGAGATGCTAGGCTCTTTTAAACAACCAGCTCTTGCATGAACTCATAGGGTGAGAACTCACTCATTATCTCAAGGACAGCACCATGACGTCCATGAGGGATCTGCTCCCATGACCCTAACACCTCCCACTAAGCCCTCCTCCAACACTGGGGATCACCTTTCAACATGAGATTTGGAGGGGACAAAACACCCAAACCGTATTAGCTTCTAAAGGCCTTCAAAAATCTTATTTTGTGTGAATCTAAGAATCTCTCACTCCAGGGCCTCTGTTAAGAAGTCCAGCCTAAAGATAAGGTTGCCTAGCCCTAATGTTAACACTAACTCTACCCTTCTTTACTCCTCCCTGGCCTGTGGTTAATATGTGATGGTACTCTTTCCTCACACTGAATATAATGAGTTTGCCTCAAATTTTAGCCCAACATCAGTAATTGTGGCCCATATAGTTTCTTGAGAGCGAAAACAGTTGAGTCCTTGAGTTAGATAAATTTGTACAAACTCAGGGTCTGTTATTTGCTATTTGTGTGACCTTGGATATGTTACTTATCCTCTTTAAATTTGGATTCCTTCTTGGTAAATCAGGGCTAGATGATGAAAATAAGTGTTATCTTCTTTTAAAAATCATTTTTTTCTCCTTAGTAAATAAATAGGGGCTAATGATGGTACTTATGTCACAGAGTGGTTATGAGGATAATGTTTGTATGACCCATAGGAAGTGAGTGTTCATTGAGTGTCAAATGTGATTATATCACAAACCTGAAAATGTCAATCTTTCTAGTCCAAGCCACAATTATCTCTTCCCTGAACTGTTGCAGTGGCTTCCTAACTGGTGTTCCTGCTTACAGTCTTGCCTAGAGTCTATTCACCCCACAGAAGCCTGAAGAATCTTTCTAAAATCAGGTCTTGTCACTCCTTAACTCAAAGTCCTATATTGGCTTCCCATCATACTTTGAACCAAATCCCAAGTCCTTACCAGGATCTAAAAGACCCTATGTGATTTGGCTTCAGCTAATGTCTCTGATCTCCTCTCTTATTGCTATCTTCCATCCCTCACTTTCATCTGGTTACAATTTTCTTGCTGTTTTTTGACCACGTAGGAATGTTCCAGCTGAGAGACTTTTTATATGCTGATTTCTCTCATCTGAATGCTCCTTAACCCAGAAATTCACATTGCACATGGCTTATTCCTGCATTTTATTCAGGTCTCCTCTCAAATGTCTTCTCATCAGAGAGGCCTTCATTGGTCACTATGTGCAAATTGGGTCCTACCTCCTATCCATTGGTCTCTAGTCTCTTCACCTTTATTTTATTTATTAATAAAATAAGTCTCTTCCCTTATTTTATTAATGACACTTATTGGTACCTAACACTGTCTTATATACTTACTTATTTATGAGCTTTGGTTTTCTTAAAATGTAAGTATCATGAAAGCAATACTTTTGCTTTCTTCACCATGGTCCAGTGCTTGGTGTATGTTAGGTGCACAATAAATGCTTGTTGAATTAATGAGTATTGCTGCTATTATTATCCATGACTTTGACTCTTGTGAAACTTTGAATCTTTTGTGATGCTCTTGTTGGAGTGCTAATACCTCTAACAGTGGCTGACTCAGCTTTTTCTTGGTGATTAGTATAAATCTTAGCTGAGATTTTCAGAAATGAGATTCCTGGCTTGACTACAAGTCTTTGGGGAAACATAAAGTGAAGAAAGAGTAAGGAAGGGAAAGAGAAGCTCCTCAATAGGAGATATGGGAATATCTCAAAGAAAAATCTTCACCCAATTTATTATTTTGTCTAGAGCCATCTCTGGATACTTGTTCAAATCAGGATCTTTTATGAGAGAAAAACTCCTTTTCTCTACTTCTCTTTCCTAAATCTACTTGTATTCAGCATACACAACATAAATGTAATGTCAATTGCTAAATATAAGCCAATTCTAACATTATTCAAGCTGTCTGAAGACAAATTGAAAGCATTCAGTTTCGTTGTTGCTTTAGCAATGAAAACCATGCTCTATGTTATCATCAAATAAGACAAAGTAAATACAAAGCCATAGTGAAAGTATACACCTGGACTTCTGCAAGCCCACTCCTAGGAATACTATAGCTGACGCTCAAAAGCACTTTGGCTTATAGGCCATTTTCCCAGTTAAGGAGTTTAGAGCTTCTATTTTAAAGTTCAAGTTGAATAGTGACTATTTGTTCTAAGTTGGCTCTACCATAATTTTAGGGAATGATTAACAATGACTATATGGGTGAAGGGCAAGCCATGGGGCTACTAAGAACTACTGAACAAAATACAGTAAATATGATACCAAGACCTACAACTACTCAGATTTGATTAATGACAGGCACTCATTCTCCTCCCACCCTTGTTTTTCACCCAAAAGGAGGCTAAATTTATTATTCTCTCGAGAATGGGAGTGGGTGAAAAGTGTTATGAAGGGAAAGGTGAGGACTGGTGGAGGAATGGCAGGCTGCCCTGTCTAGGGTAACTATGAGGTGCAGAGTGGCTGCCTTAATTTCTAATATTCTTCTGGCCCTCTTTCTCCATGTTGGGCTGACACAATTTATGCCAATTAACAGGGGAATGCTTGGAAATACCACTGCTCTATGTATTCACAGGACCCAGAATTACTCCCATGAGCTATTAAGTAGACAATGAAATTAGAAGATGCCAAAACACAGCCTGAATCAGGGTAGAGATTCAGATCCCACACCTGAACCCTTGGAAATTCTGGCAGGCTGGATGCATAGGCTCACTCCAAAGTTTTCATTAACCTTGTGATAATACAGCTTTTCATTTTATACATTAGATGTCATTACCTTATTCATTTACTTGTTATTTGTTAAATGCCAGTTTCACCCCCCTTAAGAATGCGAGCTCTATCATGGTAAAGACTGTGTTCCTTATGTCTAATACATGCCCAGGACATGGTGGGTGCCCAATTTATATTGTTGAATGAATAAATGAATGAATATCCATGAATGAATATATTGAGGTATGGAGGTGAGTTAAACAAGCTTTTCTTGCACTGAGGGAGTACACTAGACTGGAAGTGGGGAACTATTGACTAATAAATAAACCTAAATGTTGAAATTCTGGAGCTAAAACCAGCTAGTGGGGCTAAAGATAAGCTGTCCTCTTTATGTGGGGGCTGAATTGTCAAATTTGCCATATCCTGCTTTACACATTATGTACCTGCCTGGAGTTTGAGGACATTTGAGTTTGTGTGACTGCTGCTCTTGTTACACAAGATCTTAGATGGCCTGAAAAACACATAAATAGCAGAATTAATCTGATGCCCCCAAGCAGCGCACCATGGATGTCTCTGAGGATCCCATGAAAACCAAATTGTCAATCCCTTTCTCCCTGAATCTTTTGGCATGCTAGAAAAGCCTTCAAAACTTTGACATAACCTAGGAGAAAGGGAAAGGACACCAAATTACTTAAGATTAAGGTTTGGTGGAAGAGCGAGGGGCTCAAGGTTGAAATTAAGTCAAATTATAGAATGAAGGTCCATTTCATGCATGCCTGAGTTTGTGGTCTGATCGTCTCAAACTTACTACATTTATATGATGTATGCACTACAGGACTGAGGAGCAAGAATTATATTTTAAGATATATCCCCATTGCAATTGACCATGATTCAACTTACAACTGAAGGTAAAGAGAAATACCACTGACAAAGAATGATAGTTGATATTTTGGTTGATATTAACTTTTCTGCTACATCCATTAATATTTTATTTTTGGGAATCTTCCTGTTATGTATCACCTCTTTTCATCTTAACAAAGTCATTTTATTCCTGAATTCTTTAGAAAATGTTTGAAGTCTGAGAGGCAGACAAATCATTTACTCTCTTTGGATCTTAGTAACTTCATGTGTCAAATAAAGGAAGTCAACTAGACCAGTACATCTCAAACTTTAATGTATGTCACCTGGGGGATCTTGTTAAAATGAATATTGATTAGCAGGTCTGAGGTTGGCCTGCCATTCTGCATTTATAACAAGCTTCCACCCAGGTGATGTCAGTGCTACTGGTCCAGGGGACACACTTTGGGTAGCAAGGGCCTAGGTGACCTACAACATTCTTTTTCTTTGCGTTTCTAGGTTATTTATGGGACATAATTTAATTGGCACAGAAAACTCAGTATAAACACACACAGACACACACTCACAGTGAGTTTTCTGTGCCAAAATTAAGCCAACCGGGAGGCACTACTTTAGTTTTGTAGCCCATGAACTTAATCATATAATGCATTATGGGGATAGCTTATCTCTCTTAGTAAAATTTGAGGTCATTAAAAATATATTGGAGTCTTACATTTTCATATTGTTTAACATCCTGTGCAAAAGGATTAATTGGGTAGTAGGGTGAATAGTTGCAACTTAGCCACTAAGTGAGCAACATGAGATTGACATAAAGCATGATGTGGATATTATTACTGTGTCTATCTCAGTTTGATGCCACAGGGAAAATAAGGATGATCTGTGTCACATTAGCCATTGTCAAATGGGAGTCATGTTGAGGGAAAGCATGTTTTAATGCTTTCTGAGCAAGACATGAGACCCTGTATCAGCCAGTTTAAACAGCCATATCTGCATATATAATATATATTTTATAGTCTACAGATGAAATTAATATCACCTTTATAGTTCCCAGACTTTCTTTGGTTCTTCCCCGTGCTACTAAGATTTATCCTAAAGGTTTCTGGGAGCCCTAAGAGAGTGTCTTAGGTTTATACTGAGAATGACACCTCTAGAGGTATCTATTATTTCCCTTCTATCACAATTGCTATGAAGAGAATAAAATACCTAGGAATACAGCTAACAAGGGAAATGAAGGACCTCTTCAAGGAGAACTATAAACCACTGCTCAAGGAAATCAGAGAGGACACAAACAAATGGAAAAACATTCCATGCTCATGGATAGGGAGAATTAATATTGTGAAAATGGCCATACTGCCCAAAGAAATTTATAGATTCAATGCTATTTCCATTAAACTACCATTGACGTTCTTCACAGAATTAGAAAAAACTATTTTAAAATTCATTTGGAACTAATAAAGGGCTCATATAACCAAGACAATACTAAGCAAAGAGAGCAAAGCTGGAAAATTACACTACTGAACTTCAAACTATACCATAAAGCTACAATAACCAAAGCATCATGGTACTGGTATAGAAACAGACAGATAGACCAATGGAACATAATAGAGAAATCAGAAATAATATTGCACATCTACAATCATCTGATCTTTGACAAACCTGACAAAAACAAGCAATGGGGAAGGGATTCCCTATTTAATAAATGGTGCTGGGAGAACTGGCTCTCCATATGCAGAAAATTGAAACTGGACCCCTTCCCCACACCGTATGCAAAAATGAACTCAAGATGGATTAAAGACTTAAATGCAAAACCCAAAACTATAAAAACCCTAGAAGAAAATCTGGGCAATACTATTCAGGACATAGGCAAGGGCAAAGATTTCATGGTGAAATCCCAAAAAGCAATTGCAACAAAAGCCAAACTTGATAAATGGGATCTAATTAAACTAAGGAGCTTCTGCACAGCTAAAGAAACTATCTTCAGAGTGAACAGGCAATCAACAGAGTGGGAGAAAACTTTTACAATCTATCTATCTGTCAAAGGTCTAATATCCAGACTCTACAAGGAACTCAAACAAATGTACAAGAATAAAACAACCCCATTAAAAGGTGGGCAAAGGACATGAACAGACACTTCTCAAAAGAAGATATTCATGCAGCCAACAAACATGAAAAAAAGCCCAACGTACTGATAATCAGAGAAATGCAAATCAAAACCACAATGAGATACCATCTCATGCCAGTCAGAATGATGATTATTAAAAACTCAAAAAACAACAGATGCTGGCGAGATTGCAGAGAAATAAAAATGCTTTTACACTGTTGGTGGGAACGTAAATTAGTTCAACCATTGTGGAAGATGGTGTGGTGATTCCTCAAAGACCTATAGGCAGAAATATCATTTGACCCAACCATCCCATTACTGGGTATATACCCAAAGGAATATAAATTGTTCTGTTAGAAAGATACATGCACGCATATGTTCACTGCAGCACTATTCACGATGGCAAAGACATGGAATCAACCCAAATGCCCATCAACGATAGACTGGATAAAGACAAGGTGGTACATATACATCATCGAATACTATGCAGCCATAAAAGGGAAGGAGATCAGGTCCTTTGCAGGGACATGGATGCAGCTGGAAGCCATTACCTTCAGCAAACTAACACGGGAACAGAAAACCAAACACTGCATGTTTTCACTTATAAATGGGAGCTGAACAATGAGAACACGTGGATATAGGGAGGGGAACAGCACACACTGGAGCCTCTAGGCAGGTGGGGTGGGGTGATGAAGAGCATCAGGAAAAATAGCTAGTGCATGCTGGGCTTAATACTTATGTGATGGGTTGATAGGTGCAGCAAACCACCTTGACACACGTTTGCTTATGTAATGAACCTTCACATCTTGCACATGTACCCCAGAACTAATAATAAAATTAAAAGAAGTAAAAGGAAAAGAAAAAAATCTCCCCCTAAACATTTCTTAAAGCTGCTCTTTTTTCTGATTGGTTTAGAACACATGAAAACACTTGCATTTTTTTTTTTTTTTA
>NW_016814068.1:21006-42338 GCF_001698545.2 Rhinopithecus bieti | reverse complement strand
CCCGGCTAGTTTTTTTGTATTTTTTAGTAGAGACGGGGTTTCACCATGTTAGCCAGGATGATCTCGATCTCCTGACCTCGTGATCCGTCCGTCTCGGCCTCCCGAAGTGCTGGGATTACAGGCTTGAGCCACTGCGCCCGGCCAACACTTGCATTTTTAAAATGATCATTGGTAACACTACCCTAGACCTCACTCTCTTCACATTTAAACCAAGAGTAGGATTGGATGATCTCTCAAAGACCTTTTCTACCTCTGTATATATTTTACTTAAGCATTAATCAAAATTACTTGATGCTTTTGTAAAGATACTTTCAGGTTCGCAGTGTTCAAAAACATAGAGTATATTCATTGTTTAATCAGAATGTGTGTCCGTTGCTGGGAAATTCAACGAGTTCTGTCACCCTTGAGAAGTAAATCATAGTCATCAGAAGCTTCTGTAATTAAGTTTATTACAGAGAGTATAATATAATTTACATCTGCAAACTCTGAGCTAACTAAAGTAATGGGATGTCAATGTTCATAAAGTGCCAGTGAAGGCACTTTTGTTGAAACAACAATAATACAAATGAGGGCTTGTAAGGTCTGCATGTCAGACTAGAAGAGTTGTAGAGCAGCTCTTGACAGTGTAGATCTAGATAATTGGGGATGGAAAGCTAGCCAATCAAGTAAGTATTCTTTATTCTTCTTTAAAAGAAAATTTTAGTTTTAAAATTTTAATAATTTTGGGGTACAGGTGGTTTTGGTTACATAGATAGTTCTTTAGTGGTGATTTCTGAGATTTTGGTGCACCCATCACCTGAGCAGTGTATGCTGCACCTAATATGTAGTCCTTTATCCCTCAACCCTTCTACTCTTCCCCTGCCAAGTCTCCAAAGTCCATTGTATCATTTTTATGCCTTTGCATCCTCATAGCTTAGCTCCCACTTATAAGTGAGAACATATGATATTTGATTTTCCATTCTTGAGTTACTTCACTTAGAATAATGACCTCCAGCTCCATCCAAAGTTGCTGCAAAGGCTTTTATTTCATTCTGTTTTATGGCTGAGTGGTACTCCATGGTGTATACATACCACATTAAATCAGTATTCTTAATTCAAGAAATGATTCAGAAATATCCTTCTTGAAATGGGCCAAGCATATTTCTGGGTAATAGTTTATTCTCATTCTACTCCTACACTTGCCAGCCCCCAGCCCACCACCATAGTGCAGTAAATTCAAATATCCCTCCATATTTTCTGATTGCATTCTGGGGGTAGTATAAAGTTAAAACCAAAATATTTCTGGAAATTATTTTCATTGTACCAACTAAGAAAGCAAATAATATATCTTTGTATTTCATTTTTTTCCCTGTTACTTTCTATATTGGTTAGAAGTGCTTTTAGCTGCAAGTAATGGAACATTTGTCTAATAATATCTACTACCAATAAGACTTAGTTGTTTACAGAAGCCCAGAACTAGGTGGTTCAGGGTTAGTTATGCAACCCTGTGATGGTGTCAGGGACTCTGGTCTTCCTTGGGTTCATCTGCTTTGTCATCTTCAGTGTATTCAGTGATGTCTCCTCCCATGGGCATGGCTGCCGCAGTTTTGTATGACACCATCTTAAGCAAAACATATGGAGAGTGGTAGAGAAAGAGGCTTTCTCTTCATTATCTGTCTTTCAGAGGAAACAATTATTCTTCGAAGGCCCTAGCAGAATTTCTTTATGTTTTATTGATCAGAATTGTCCATATCCCCACCCCTAGAACAATTACTGACAAAGGGATATAGGAATGCCACAAATGTCTGAGATTAATCAGAATTAATTCTCTGGAGCTGGATACTGTCAAACTATAAATTTTAAATGGTTAAAAATATGACTCTCATACAAGCATAGGATGAGCACATGTCAAAGATAACTCCTTAATGAGGGAGCCGTCAAAATAGTAAAGCTAGTTCAGAGGTAGTTAGGAGAAAGTGACAGATAGTGTCAAGGAAAAAAAGAATACTGAAATGCAATTGCCAAAATAGATACAAAACTGATTATTACCCTACAGGACTATAAAAGTGTAACCTTAGGGATTATTATTATTATTATTTTACCAGACAGGAATTCCTTGCAACTTATTAATGTTCTACAAGTTAATATCTATCTTTAATGAATCAATAGTAAATTGGAAGTCAAACAAAAGTACATTTCCTTAGATAATTAGATAAATACTCTTTGGCTGGGCCTGTTAGACACTGAAGGACAGACAGTCATTATTTTGCCTTATTTCCACATTTGGAATAGTATTTCTTAACAGCATCTAGCTAAAGGACTCTGACTGAGGTTTTCTTAGCAAAGATGAAGGAGAAAATGTTTTCTGGGTGAGCAATCAATACTATCTGCCACAAAACTCTCATTTCAAATGAGTAAAATTCATCAGGTGTTTAAATATTTTTTTCTAGATAATCATCTTAAACATGGATAACAATGCTAAGCATTTTCAAACTGTTAACATTACATCTTCTATTTCTGATATTATTAAAACATTTTATTTTGAGCAGTATTTCAGTGTCACCAGGAATAATTTTTATTGACATTTTAATCTAGGTTCCAATGTTAGATGAATATGTGGATTTCTTCAGTCAACTTCTCTGAAAGTAAAGCATTGTCACTGGTGAAATGATTATGTCAATAGGTGGCATTTTCTTGATTTTCTCCAGAGGGTGTTTTCTATTTGTGATTTATTTTCGTTGAAGTTGGTCCTTATAATTTATCTTGAAGAAGATATTACTTCTTTCTTTTCACGAGCTTATCTGTGGGTAACTAAATCCCAATGGCACTGTAGTAGACTTGTTTTTATTTAGTTATTATTATTTTTTCTATCGACTCACTAAAGCCAAATCTAGAGCTCTATGTCAAGAATACCTGTGAATTCCACAGTAAACATTTTGATCTTAGGGAAAAGCAAAGTTTGCCTCCAATTCCAAATGGCCCAAGCAGTACTGGGATACTAGCTATAAGAAGCCAATACTGTAATATATTCCGTTTGGAATAAGAGTCATTGTTAAGGCATTTGTCTTATGGTGAAGCTTGGAAATAGCAGTTATAATTAAACAGGTGATGCTCTCTGAAGCAGTTTCACTTGCAAGTGAGTCATGCTATAAGAGATCTATGGAAGTACATCAGAAGCAAGTCTTGTGCTCAGCATTCCCTCTGTGGCATCTCTTGGGTCTGTCATTCTTTTTGGTGGCTTACAAAGAAGATTCCAACAAGTGAGAATTTCAATTCTCTTTCAAATGCCAAAAACAAGTTAGACAGCATTTTTGGGAAGGAAACAGGAACAGTGACTGATATGGTTTGGCTGTATTCCCACCCAAATCTCATCTTGAATTCTCACGTATTGTGGGAGGTACCTGGTGGGAGATAATTGAATCATGGGGGCAGCTTCTCCCATACTGTTCTCATGATAGTGAGTAAGTCTCATGACATCTGATGGTTTTAAGAATGGGAGTTTCCCTGCACAATCCCTCTTCTTCTCTTGTCTGCCACCATGTGAGACGTGCCTTTCACCTTCTGCCATGATTGTGAGGCTTCTCCAGCCACGTGGAACTGTAAGTGCATTGAACCTCTTTCTTTTGTAAATTGTCCAGTCTCAGCTATGTCTTTATCAGCAGTGTGAAAATGGACTAATATAGTGACTATATCCTAAAATCATATGTTTATATTTACAAGCTAGGGTGTTTTTTCTCCATTGATTAAATTAAATTTCTGCCTTTAATTAACTTTTTCCTGAGATGTTTGCTGTGTTATTTATAGTTGGGACTTCCTTAGTAGGTCAGGAGACTATAGTATAGAACAGAAATGCTGAGAACAAAATAGTGAATGATTTAGGTTTATCTCAGCAGGGCCAAGAAAGTAAGGAGAGAGTTGACCTGGAGAAATAGTTTCTCAATTGGCCATATGAAGAGAAATGAATGTTTAATTTGCTAGTATCTGATTTCTTTTTATTAATTATAACTATGTTAAAACCAGTATTATGAACTTAAAGCTTTCCTTTTCTTCAACAGTTCTATTTTGGTTTTCTAATGTTTTACCTTAAGAAATGTATTACTTAAAGGGAAGTATTAATTTGATGTGATGGGTATGGGAAAAGGATAAATTTTAATACATTCTTTTATAAACAGCATCATAAAATAACAATGTTGCTCCTGCCTTTTTATTCCAACATTTATCAAAACACTGGTTTTACTGTTTTTCCAGGTCTCTTTATAGTTCAGTATGGGTGCTTTATTTTAGTATGCACGTCAAAGAAGGTAACAGTTTTTAATTTGCTTTCTCCCTTTAATATTGTATCATAACTGTTGCATTTATTTTAATAAGCAGCCTCACTATCTATTAAGTTGCATAATAGCTTATTTGACTATGTTTTGGACATTTATTATCTTAATTCTTTTTAATGATGCAATAAAAACCCTTGCATATAAAGTTTTTTTTTTTTTTCTATTTAAAATTATTTGTTATTTGGCAGGTATATTAGCCAGGATGGGCTAGCTTATGTTTCAATAACAAATTGATCCCCAAGTACCAGTGGCTTAATGCAATAATGACTTGTTTCTTGTTCATGCTACACATTCATCGTGAGTCACTGGAGGGAGGAGCACCCAGGCTGATGGAGGTTTCACAATATGATAGCTGTTGTCTGGAACGTGAGTCTAGGCAAAAGAGAAAAGACTGGAAAATTATGCACAGACCTTTCACTGCTTCTACCTGGGAATGACACATGTCCCCCTGTTAACAGCCATCAATCAGAACTAGTCTGGAAGGGGCTGGGAAATAGAGTGGAACAAATGGAGTATTCAAAGAACATTACAAATTCTTCAACAGCAGTGATGTTGGAGCGGGAAGAAAGATTATTTTCTTAGAATAAATCCATGGTTTGTTGGGCTCAAACAAAGGAGACATATGTGTACTTTTTGAAACTTTTTTTTTTGCAGAGAGCTTTACAAAAGGATGGGCCTTCTTCCTGGTTTCTAGTGGTATAGAGTAGTGACAAAGAGCACGGGCTTGGGTCAGAGGCATATTTGTGTTTGTATCCTGACACTTAGTAGTTACATGTCCTTGAACAAATTACTTACTCTTTCTAAACCTCATTTTCCTGATTTACAATATGGGTGTGAGTGTATCCACTACACTTGGATAGGATTAAATGAATGATTATATGTAAAATATTGGCCCAGTGTTTCTGGTTCATAGTAACTACTCAATAAGTGGTAAATATTATTGTTTACCACTTTTCATATATTTCCATTATGAACATGTCTTTCTAATTTTATATGTATCAAGTATTAAAATTTTAAATTTGGAATAATTAGTAGGGTCAACAATTAATGGGTTTTAACAATATGGAGGTTCCTTTAAAAATTAACAATAAATCCACTGCATGATCCAGCAATCCCACTACTGGGTATAAATCCAAAGGAAATGAAATCTATGTCTTAAAGAGATACCTGCACTCTCATGTTCATTGCCACACTATTCACAATAGCCAAGATATGGAATCAACCTAACTGTCCACTGACAGATGAATGGATAAATAAATTATGACACACACACACACACACACACGCACACAAATATTATTCAGCTTTGAAAAGAAGGAAATCCTGCTATTTGCAACAACATGGATGAACCTGGAGGACATTATGCTAAGTGAAATAAACCAGACACAGAAGGACAAATATTGTATAATCCTACTTGTATATGTAATCTAAAAAAGTTGAATTCATAGAAGTAGAGAGTAGAACAATGGTTTCCAGGAGTTGGGGAGAGGGTATAATGTGGAGATGTCAGTCAAAGGGTACAGTTTCAGTCATAAGATGAATATGTTCTGGGGACTTAATGTATAGCGTGGTGACTATAGTTAATAATACCACATGGTATACTTGAAATTTACTAAGAAAGTAGATCCCAAGGGTTTTCACCACACACACACCCACCCACCCACCCACACACACCCCTTAAGTATATATAATTTTTATTTGTCAATTAAACTTCCATAAAGTTGGAGAAAAAATTAATGTTTACATGTGGTAATTATTTATATTTTCCTTTTAACAAAATGAAGTGAATGATCACACTTATTCCCTAGTAAGAGAAGATCTGACTAGGAGGCTCTCTTTGGTTTCTCATCACCAAACTCAGCATTGTCTCTATTATCTTTTCTTTAATCCTAACTGGAGATGTATTGATGGTGGGGACCTAGAAAACCAAGGAAGTTGTGCTGTGTTATCAAGATTCTGGTTCTTGTTTATAAGGCTAAGCCATTATGTGTGTATGTATGCAGGTTTTGAGTATCCCATTCATGAGATTTGGAGGAAAAACAGTATGTCATGATGGAGACAGGAAGAGATGTATATAATATTTTACAGGTTGTAGTATTAAACACATATGAGATCATTTGCTTTTTTCACAAAAGATAATAATTCCTTATTTAAATATTTCTTTGTGATTTTATCAAATAGGTTTTATTCATATGATACACCATCTGGATGTCTGTTATTGAACAAATGTTAGTGTTCTTTCTATTTTCGTGGCACTAATAAACATATTGACAAAACAGTTTTGAGAGATTTTTATGCAGTTTCACTGTGCCAGGTGCTACAGTATTAAAAAAATTATGGTTCTGAGCTAAAAGAAATACATCTTACAGCTGTGTAGATGAATATGTACGTACATAGACAACAATTGTATGTACATACAATATGTATGTACATAGTCAAAAGTGTGATAGGGTAAGAGCCAAAGGAAAGCAGAAATGTAGGCTCTGGGAACATAAGAATGGGCCAATTTTACCTCGGTGTTTTGGAGAATCTTCAGGGAGGAGAGGCATTTGAGTTGGGCCTTGAAACATGTGGAAACTTCAGTTGGAAGCAGAAAGAAGTATACTCTAGGAAAAAGGAACAAAATTAGCAAAGGCACAGAGAGGAAAGAATAGGGCCTGTTGTTTATGTGCTCTTGCATAGGCACTAGGAAGCCAAGACAAGTTTTTTAGCAGGAGGTTGACATAATTTGATGTGTCCCAGCCTTATGGAGGCTGGATGAGATGGGAGAGCCTGGGCAACAGAACCCAGTTAGGAGGCAATTGTAATGATCCTGGAGAGAAGAGCAAGATAAGGATAGGTCTGCTGGCACTGCTGAAAGAGCCAACCTTGGCAAGGTAGAAGACCTGGCTCTGCCTATGATTTAGCATAATGAGTGGAAGATGAATGAAGATGAAGGGAGATGAGTTGATAAGGCAGAGCTTGTTGGGTGAGCCCCATGTTTTTAGACAGGTAAAAGGCTATTTGCTGAGAGGAAGAGAGTTGGTTGGAGACCTGAGGAAATTTACAAGTTTGGAATTGCAATTTCAGTGAATAGGTTAGTGATGTGTTTAGGGACGAGTAAAATATTAGTCAAGAAGCAGTTGGGAGGAAGTTGGTAGTACTGTTGATCAGGGAAATTGGCATCTCAGACACTGTTGGTGAGAGTGTAAAGTGCTAACATATCTTTGGAGGCCAATTTGGCATTATCTTTTGAAATTTAACCAGTGCTTTCACTTTGATGCAGAAGTTCCTCTTCTGTGAATTTGCCATGTAGAAATAATTTCACATATGTACAGAAGTGAGTATGTGAGGTTGTTCACTGAAGAATTGTTTAAAAAAACATCAAATTGGAAATAACATAAATTCCTAGTCAATAGACAATTGATTGAAAAAAAAAATACAGTATAACCCCACAATGTGATCCTATTTAGATGGAAGTCTGTGTTAGGTGATGACACAGATAGTTGTTGGTGTGGAGAGATAGCAATATTAATTTAAAGTGAAAAGAATGATATTTATGGCATGCCGTTTTTCTTTTGGAAAAATATCACCTAACAAAACTGTGTGCTTATATAGGCATATCTATAATTTTAAAGATTTGTATATGTATAGGATATATCTCAAAGGATACATATTGGATGTTACTAATGATTTTCTTCCAGCACAGAGTATCTTTGCTTTTTTCATAAAAATCAAATCAAAAGTAAATCTCTGTATGTGAATACATGTGTATATGTTCGTGTGTATATTTGCACCTGCATCCACATATGCATGCGTCTGTAAAAAAAAAGTCTAGAAAGATGCAACTAATCTTCACATTTAATTTTACCTTTTCATTTCTGTTGACTTTTTTATTTTAAAAGAAGGAAATATTAATTTTTCAATTTAAAATAATAATTACAACGTAAAATAATTTTAGACAATGAGGTCCTCATAAGATACTGTGAAGTCTAGATTTTTAGTACAGTCTATCATTACAATGAAACACTTCTTACCTCTAGCTGTGCTTGGCAGCCTACGATCTGGGGTGGAGAAACAATTGGAGGGATTTATCTATGTAAGCTGAGGTTACATAAAGTAGATGCAACGGGATGTCAAGGGCATTGATTACTCTAGAGAAGTGATAAGGGAAAAGTTGAGGTTGTTGCCTATAACATTCAAGTTGGGTAGCCTGCAATCCCATTAAGCTGTCACACAAGAGAAAAATCCTACACCACATACTTTAGTTTTGCACTTCACTTCATCCTGTCCTCTTTTTTGGCTACCACCCTGACTTTTCATCTTTTCTTTTAATTCTTATTACGTTTTAAGAATACATTGGATGCAAGCAACAGAAAATTCTCACTCAAGTGGCTAAAGAAAAAAGAAATTTATTATGTCCAATAAAATAAAATGTATTTTCATGTAAGAACAAATGTATTATCTCACATAACTGGAAGTCCTAAGGTAAGGAGTCTCCAGGGCTGGATGATTTAGCAACTTTGTTGTTGTCATTAATCCAAGTTCTTAGCATCTCCAGTTCTGAGTCCACAGTGTTGGCATTATCCTCAGACCAGTAGCACCATAGTGAGAAAAATGAGACGAAAGAGACTATGTCTTCTTGTGGTTCTCTCCTAAGAATGTGTAGAGGTCCCCTTTTCAGAGGTGCCCAAAGAGAACACTCCTCAAGAATCATTGGCCAAAGTTAGGTCACATGCTCCTTTCTGAACCAATCCTTATGAAGGGAATTGAAGTATCCCAAGATCACTTAGGTCTTCTTCTGGAGTTGGGCAGTGGGGCTCACTTCTCCTGAAGGGCATGTCTGCACGGAGGCAAGCTAGATCCTCAAACAAAGTGCAAGTTCTATTATGAAAGAAGAACGAAAGGCAGAGGCAGAAGGATCACTTTAGGCCAAGAGTTCGAGACCAGCCT
Organism: Rhinopithecus bieti; assembly: GCF_001698545.2. NCBI lineage: Eukaryota > Metazoa > Chordata > Mammalia > Primates > Cercopithecidae > Rhinopithecus > Rhinopithecus bieti. Next base: position 33,099 of record NW_016814068.1, on the reverse strand, counting down.
GGGCAATATAGTGAGACCCTATCTCTACAGAAATTAAAAAAAAACAAAAAAAAGAAAGACAGAAGAGAGAAGTGGAGCTTGTGTAGGACAGCAGTGCATATTACTCTTCCATCTTTAAATCTGACACTTTGCATATTTTCCCTGAGGACAAAATAAAAGCAGCCTCTGCCTTTTGGGAGCTGGTACCATCAACTGGTCTTTGGCATTACTTGGAGCTGACCTGGCACTAACAGCTTAGCCTTGGTGTTTTCTTGTTGAACATAAACTATTTCCTAGAACACCAACATCAGGTGAGGCTGCCCGATGGCCATAATGGATCAAAACAAAAACAAGACCATTTCATAACCACGTTTAAACACAGACAAAACAAACATTGTCCAAGCCACATAAATGATAAAATATGTATCTCTCCAAGTTAATATAAATGACTGCTGCTTCTTTACCAATCACAGATTTAGCCTCATTTTAGCCTTCCTTCTAGATAAGATTTATTAAGACATTCAATCATAGAATTACCCATGTTTCCTTTCCATTTCAGAGCAAAGCACTGCTTTCTTAAACCCTCCCCAAAGCACCTAGCAGCCCCAACCCTAAGACAAGTCTTTTATAACATCCTCTTACTGAGATGCCCCATGGTTCCCCAGGGTGTACATTTTCTCTCACTGCAATGAGTAATAAATCCAGCTTGTTCAAAATCAGGAGTGTTCCTTGTGGTCTTTGACTGGAATGAAGGTCCAGCTTTATTCTGGTCTTGGTCCTTTTTGGCCACAATTCCCATGTGGACTTCAGCTGTGCTACCCTAGGTTGCCTTGAGGAAACACCATTCTGAATTACATACCTTAGGTTTAACCTGTCACTCTGCTTGCCATAGACCCAGAAATGGACTAACTAGTCAAACAGAGAGACAAGTAAAGTTGGAATACATTTGACAGAATGGAAGCATGGGGAGGATCAGGGGTGTGGGATTCTTGAATTAATCCACATAATGACGTGGAACAGTGTCTGTCACATAACAAATCCTCTATAAACCTTATACTTTCTTATTATACTTATCATTACCTCTGTGATGATAATGGCAAAATGCTGATTTGCTCCTCTGGGGAGGGGGGTGGGGCAAGGACATTACACTTGTCTCCAACAGCCTGCTAGGCCTGGATGAATTATTTCTCTGAGGGCGGCCTGGTCCAGACAAGGAATCTGCAACCTTCTGCACTGCACATTAATTACTTCATTGATTTATTCAATTCCATTCAACATTTAGAGAATGCTGGCTATGTGCCAAATCGAATTAGGGACTACCATTTTATCAACAAAAAATGCACAATTTGCCGTAAGGAAAGCAAGTGCTAACATACAGAAAAAAAGTCGACATTGTGTCACCACAAAATTCTTTTTTGGGGAATAGATTCATGGCAGGCTTCCCTTAAAATTTTAAACAAAATTGTGTGTTTAATATGATTTTATTTACCAAAAATGTGCTTTGGATGACTTTTTTGTACCTATCTTTTGTGAAGAGACACCTTCACATGACATAGGCTCCAACATTGGCTTTCTTTCCTCCACAATCCTGTAAGGGGCATATATTAAAACAAACATGGTGAAGGAGCTTCACATGGCAATTGAGAGCACAGACAAGAGCCAGGATGAGTCTGAATCTGGCATCACTATCCACCAACTATTTGCCTTGGGCAGGTTAATTTGCCTCTCTATGCTTCAGTGTCTTCATCTGTAAAATGGAGATAATAACATTGCCTACATCACAGAATTGTGAGGATTAAATTAATTCTTGCAAAATGCTCAGAGCATTAAGTGTTAAATATGTGTTAAAAATGGAGCATATAGGGAATTTGCAAGCAATAGCAGAAATTATGGGCCTCCTGTCCCAATCCACTGTTACTTAAATGAAGAAAGAAGTTTTGACATTCATTTATTTGTCAATCATTTGTCAGACTGCTGTGTTGCAAATAGTGAGTTAAATAGTGGACAATATAACAGGCAGAGGCACAGAATCTGACCATGGTGAGGAGGGAGATGAAGGGATGGTGGGAGGTGGCAATGGCCATTCTTTTCTTTTTACAATACAGAGTCTCCCCCCATCCTCCACTCCCAGTGCTGTTTGAGAGCAAGAGCAGGCATTATGCTTTGTGGAGGCTGAATAGCAAGATTCTAATTTCAGGGGTGATGTGAGGATAGCAGACAGATCTGAGTGTGTTCAGTGGGAGCATTCCCTGAGGCCTGCCGTGTCTCCATTCACTGACACTGATGTACAGTGACTGCCCTCTCTTCTCCTCCTTAACCAGTGGTAACTTTCTTGGGCTGAGTGTTTGGGGAGCTGTGAAGGCCTTTATGTCAGCACATCTCCACAATGAATATCAAAAGTAAAAGCAACTTAACAATAGAGACACATAACCTAATTTAGAAATGGGCAAAGCATTTGAAGAGACATTTCTCCAAAGAAGATATACAAATGGTCAATAAGTATATGCCAAGATGTTCAACATCATTAGCCATCATGGAAATGCAAATAAAAACCAAAAGATAACACTGCATAACCACTAGGATGGCTGTTATCCAAAAGGACAGACATAGCAGATGTTGGTGAGAATGTGGAGGAATTGGAACCCTTATACACTGCTGGTGGGGATGTAAAATGGCACAGCCAGTTTGGAAAACAGTTTGACATTTCCTCAAAATGTTAAACATAGAGTTACCATATAACCCAGCAACCCCATTCTTAAGTATATTTACAAGAGAAATAAAATGTGTCCATACAAAAACTTGTGCACAAGTGCTCATAGCAGCATTATTTATAATAGCCAAAAAGTGGAAATAGTCCAAATATCCATCAATGGATAATTGTATAAGGAGATTGTGGTATATATATGTAAATAGAACATTAGTCAGCAATAAAAAGAAAGGCAGTCCTGATACATGCTACAATGTGGATAAACCTGGAAAACATTATACTTAGTGAAAGAAACCAGACATAAAAGACCACATACTGTGTGGTTCCATTATATAAACTCTCCAGAATAGGCAAATCCACAGAGACAGAGAGTAGATTGATGGCTGCCTGGTGGAGGGGAGGGCTGAGAAGAAATGGGGAGTGAATGCAAATTGGTACAAAGTTTCTTTATGAGGTGATAAAAATGTTCTAAAATTGATTGTGGTCATGGTTGTACAGTTCTGTAAATATACTAAAAACCACTGAACTGTACACTTTAAAAGGATGAATTTTGTAGTATGTAAATTATGTCATTATATCTAAAAAGATAAACTCTTAATAATAAAACAAGAGGAAACATTACATCTGATGATAGCCATGTCAGACTGTCATCCATAAAGTTTAGAAATCAAAGCTCTCACCATTTTCCTTCCTTGTTCTTATCTAGGGGAGTATTAGAGAGTGGAAGAAATCTAGAAGTGTCCTTCACTCTATTCTCCTGCCCCAAGGCAGAGAGGTTAACAGTCAGGGCTATGGATTTTAAAATGCAGCCCTCCTAATTTTAATATTCCCACATGATTATATTATGAAATTTCCCCAAAGCAGTGGAATATAAGAACAGGGTAATAAGAGTATGGGGCGCACTTAAGGTAGGGAATTCCTCAGGAGATACTGCATAGGTTTCTGCTACTGGGGAATTGCACTGCGGAAAAGTTATCCTGTTGCTAGGCAACACTGCGGCTTGGATTGAATTCATGGTGATCAGAATGCCTCACGTAAAGTCCCAATTCATATTCCTATCTCCAGTAACAAGAGTGCAGGTGGAAAACAGTCTTTAAATTAAAAAAGGATATTATCACAGCATTGAGAAAAATTTAAAAAATACAGGACTCACTCATAAACCCCTCATTTAAACAGAGCGATTACAATTTCTGTATATTTTATTAGATTCTAATTGTTCACAAGCATACATTTTTACAGGATTATAATTGTAATGAGCACATCACCTAACAATCTTCTTTTTCCTTTAGTGTATTATAGGATCTCCCTATATTCCTAAAGTTTTGCTAATTATTATTTTAAATGACCACATAGCATTCCTTTTGGTTGATGTCCCATTGTTTGCTAAACCTTTGCTAAATGTTACTGGACATTTACACTCTTTTCATTTTCCTGTTTTATTGAGAAATCCAGAGCACATGGCTTCTTTGAGAAGAATGTATAACACAGGAACTTGACGAGTTAAGTACTGCTCTCAATGACTATATTTAATAAGCCTTTTTTTTTGTATATAGCCATTTGGAAATCACTTCGGAAGCCCATTTAATCCATCCAATCAGTCATTTCTCCAGAGTGGGAACACTGTCTAAATGCTTGGTTGAATCTTAAGGCTGCCTGTGTGCCTGGCAAAGATCTCTCTGATGGAAGCTTTGCATTTTTGAGATTGCCAATTGCATGGGATGTAGCTGGGGGAATTAGAAAAATTATTTGAAAAATATTCCACAGGAAAGAAAAGGAATTCTCTCTACTGTAAAAAATGGGGCTCCCTCATCACACTAAATTAATGTGCAAGAAACTGGTCAAATGTAGGGATAAAAAAGGATTTAAAAAGTAAAAGGAAATTTATTGTCTTCAGCTTCAAGATTGTTATAGTGGCTAATCAGAGGACTCACAAGGTTTAAGATCGCGGCTTGCCCTTATACATATTTTGAATATCTAACTGGCTGTTATTTTCCTTGCTCGAATTTGAGTAAAAAAGGTTACAGATTAGAAATCTAATGAAAGTTTGTTTTATTTAAGAATGTCTGATGGTTGGGGGTTTAAATTTCCATAGGCTTCCAATAATTGCCATTATCGAACTGACTTCTCAAAATAAGTATTGAAAGCCATGTAGAAAAATTGAAAATAGATTTCCCAAGTTAACACACACTAAAAAATGGAAATCCTCATTCAGTATAATGTGTGTTATTTTTAAAAAAATATACTTCCGATCAGAAAGGTAATGTAGTTCTGTTATATAAAACCTAGCTCTTATCCCTTTGGCCTTTACCTTTCAAAACTGAAATGTTGCAAATTGATTTTGAGATAGGAAGCCCTGCTAATGTCAGTCAATGCCTACCCTGGAAAATTTTGCCATTTCAAATAGAAAAGTCTCTATAGGCTTCTGATTCAGCAGCAACCTGCTTAGCATTAAGGAAGGGCAAGCCAGACTCCAGAGCTGGGTAATTATGGCTGAGCTCTTGGATATTCTCTTCGGGAGATAACAAGGTCCGTTCTGCTCATATTACAAGATGCCAAGAGGAGCTTGTGTCTGGCTGCATCCTGCATTTTGAAAGTGGTTCAGCTTGGAACGCTTTTGAAGCATCAAGTTAAAGGTACAACCTTTGCCAAACAGAGATTGCTTTAAAAAGAAGCTGACCGGGAATATGGCTCTCAGCAAAGAATCTGCAAAGATCTTTGAGCAGGAGGCCATATTAATCATTCATGATCACGAAGATGCTGTCTAACTCAGAGCAAGCATTTGTTCCAAAGGAACTAAAGCATCTTGTGTATCAGGGTGCAATGGTTCCTCAAAATAATCAAATCAGAATTTTATAACTAGTTAGAATTAAGTGTTTGGCACCCTCTTCTACTTTTTTAAAAAAATTCTGGTTTATTGAGGTATAATTCACATTGTTATGTATACAATTCTGAATACTCTGACAAAGACATAGTCATGTAACCACCACCACAATTTAGCTATAGTATATTTCCATCAGTCCTAAAGTTATTTTACTCTCCTTTGTACTCAACCCTTTCTCCTACTTCCAGTCCTTGGCAACGACTAATCTGTTTTCTGTCATGATAGTTTTGCTTTTCTCAGAATGTCATATCAATGGAATCATACAGGACTATGGCCTTAGAGTTTGCCTTTTTTCACTTAGCATAATGCATTTAAGATTAATCTATGTTGTTGCATGTATTAGTAGTTTGTTCTTTTAAATTGCTTAACAGTATCTCATTGTAGAGTTGTACCACAGTTTTATTTTAATCCACTCACCAGCTGATGAACGTTTGAGAGGTTGCCCGCATTTTACTTTTATTATTATTTTCCTTTTACATGATGGTGTACAATTTACAAGGCACTTTATATTTGCTTATGTCATGTTATGGAAATATTGCAATTCTAATTTTTTGATGATAATTCATCAGAGTCACAAGGAGCTTAAATGGCTTTCAAGATTTAGCAGCTGAGGTCACAGCTTCGAATTTCACTCTCCCAGGCTAACCCTCTTTCCAGTATACAATACTACATCTCTGGTGTGAAATGGGTATTATTGATTGAAAATCTTTATGCATTGGGACATAATAATGTACTGTATATTTAACAGTCTTGAAAAAGTAGGGACTCTAATTTTTTTAAAGAAATAAGAATCCTAATTATGTCAATGCAGTGTGGGAGGATGAAAATCAAATTTGGAATCAGACAGTTTTAGATACAAATCCTAGCTATGCCAGTGATTAACTCTGTGACCTGGGGAAAATTGCTTAGCTTCCCTGAGCCTCAGTTTCCTCAGTTTCTTTATAAGAGCAATGCTTTCCACCACACTAGCCTCTAAGTGATAATAAAGTCTTGTGATGATAAAGCGAAGTTATGTGTAGATGATGCATCTCACAGAGCAGCTGGAACATACTAGGCATTTCCTATGTTACTTTACTTCTCTCTCTGCCACATGCACACACACACACACACACACACACACACACACACACACACACCCCTATCCACTGGTGTGAAAACAAAGTGCTGGCAGAATGGTGCAGTGAGGGAAAAGAATTGGAAAGGAACTAAGCCTATGATTGGAGAGAGGAAAGAATGAAATCAGGGTACCAGTCTGTCTTAGAGTTGCAGTACTGATTGATGTGAAGGCCTCCTCCAACAGAGATGGCCTCAGTCTGTTCTAGTGACCAATCCACCTTGGAGAAAACCCTCATGGCTGCTCTCTCTGACTCCTTCCCATCTTCTCTTACCCACAGTCTTTGTTTTCTGCAGAATGAGGATCCGGGCTGATCTTGGATGAAATTGCGTGAAAGGCTCGGTTTGCTGTGGCTCTGCTTTCATGCTTACAGTGCCTTCTCCTCCCAGGTCCAAGGAGGAATTTAGGATTCCCTGACTCACTAGAGCATTTCTCTTCCTTTAATCTTATTCCTGGGAAGCCCCTGGTGCTGTCCTCAGACCTTCTTTTTCTACCATTAAAACTGCTCAGTTCTATCATTAGAAAAAACCTGATAGTGCAATTTACCAGAAGCTCTTGACTTCCTGAACATACCTTTCTGTAATAACTAATGCTAGGTTTAAGTTATATCCTTCTCAGGAATACTTGCATTTTATCAGTAGACACTTCTAAAAAACAGAAATACTAATGTAGAATTTCAGGCAGCATGTCACAGTAGGAAGAGCACTAGATTAGCTATCAGGAGATCTGAGCTCTTCTCTTTGTGTTTTGACCAAGTTACTTTAGGACCTGAGACAAGTATCACTTCCTGTCTGAAATGGTCATATAATATGTGTTCTACCCTTTTCCTGGTTCTTTCCAAAACATTTCACATCATCCCATATGTCAGCCACTATGCAGCCCATTCCCAGACCAACTCTAATTATTCAAATACCTAAATGCTCCTGGGCTGTGCCATTTTAATTCATGATTACCCCTTTCTGAGCACTAAATTCTGCTTCTTTGCTCTGTGTGGGTAGCTCTGTGTAACCTAAGGGCTGCATTTACCATGGTGTTTGGCTTCTCTTCTATGCAGAAGTTATGGTGCCATGCTACAATGGCATTGGCCACTTCAGGGAAACATTGGTCCACCTGCTGTTATTCATTAGCTGTGACCAAGTGTCCCAAGTCTCATCTGACAGAGTCTGGGGCATTTCTACCCCCATCCTACCAAAGGAGCAAGGGTTTTGTACCACAAGGAATAGTGAATGATTGAAAATAAAATAAAATAAAAGTTGACATACCAGGGGAACTTTGATTTTAAAAAATGGAGGATTAGTGGAATAAAATTTTTCATAAATCTGTGCCATAATAGTCTTTAAAATTACATGTCTAGAAAAATAGGCAGACTTGTGCGAAGCAAAGATCAGTGTGCTCTTAGTACATTTTTCATCTGGCCCCGCGTATAATAAATCCTGGCTCCTTTTGAATGCGAATGAATCTCCAATACATAAAAAAAAGCTTCTGAGGCTTTTATTTTAAAGGCCAGTGATATTGCTACAGGCAAAGTAATATATCAACCATTAACATCCTCAACAATGTCAGTGAGCACGTTTTTTGCGGCATCAATAATCCCAGAGGAATCCCAAATTGCCCTAACCAGCCTTTAAAATTTTGAGAATTGGTATTCTTGGAGGAAAAAAGTATGCTCAGAGGAGGGGAACTCAGAAGTCTAAAATATATGCCAAGGAAAGTCACAATCATTTAAACTTATTTTTTCTCAAAATCTAATTCTCAGTGTTGGCTTTGGGCTTTATCTTTCATGGTATGTTTTATATAGTTTGAAAAGAATTTTCACATAGTCCCTGAACTCAGGGAGCAAACCAGTATTGAACTTGCTATGATTGAGAATGCCACTTATGTTTTCCATAAAGTAGGGGAAGTTATTTATTACTATTATTTTATTATTATTATTTTAAATGTCTTTAAATAGCTTTAGGGGTGCAGGCTGCTTTGCGTTACATGGATGAATTGTATTTAGGCATGACAGTTTTCAGATTTTAGTATCAGTATCACGCCGAGTGTAGTCGTACATTGGTACCCAATGGTAGTTTCATCCCTTCACCTCACTCCGTACCCTTCCCCCTTCTGCAGGTATCCAAAGCCCATTGTACCACTCTGCTATGCCTGTTGCCATACCAGCAACTTAACCCTACTCATAAGCGAGAACAATGTGATATTTGGTTTTTCCATTCATCTGATTTACTTCACTTAGCATTGTGGCCTCCAGTTCCATCCACGCTTGCTGCAAAAGACATTATTTCATTTCTTTTGTGCTGACTGGAGCATAATTCAATGATATCATGTCTATCTAATTTCTATTATCTGTTATCACATTTTCTTTATCCACTTATCAGTTGCAGTGGCGCCACGTTAGTTTATTCCATTATTTGCAATTGTGAATGTGCTGGTGGCTGAACATACACAATGAAGCCTGTCTTTATTGATATAGCTACTTCTTTTTCTTTGGCGTAGATATCCAGTAGTGGGATTACTGGACTTGAATGTAGCAATCCACTTTTAGCTTCTTTGAGACATTGCCATACTGGTTTCCAATAGAGGTTGCCCTACTAATTACATTCCAAACAGCCAGTGTATTAAGTGAGAGAATATCCACGTTTTCTTTATTAACAATCCTTCATCACAAATATTTAGTAAAATAAGGAAAATTATATTATGCCACAACAAAACTGCAAATTTTAAAATAAGAAATGACTTGATTAACTCAATTATTACGGCTCATTAATTTTACACTTCTTTATTGATTTGTTGCCCCATTTAAGTAATGATAAACTGAAATAAAATCACGCGATTAAAATTGCAGGTGGGCCGAAGAAAAATCATCTATTAACTTTATTGAGGCATTTTTAACTAAATATGAAGGCTTGATCATAAAGCAGCGCGTGACCACACATGGCTGGACTTACTAGGCGACTTCCTGAGTCTTCGAGTACTGAAAGGGCCCCGTCCGCTATAGGGGAACGTTCCTCTGTCTGAGGCAAACCGCAGAACTGCTTTGATTACTCTTAAATAAAGTCAAAATGCCTTGCTATAATTCCTAATCTCAAGAAATCTAGTCTTACTGAAGGGAGCATGAGACTAGATATGTGCCAATGGCAATGAAAAGTTTAATAACAAAACAAGAATTGAATAATAGTACAGTTTTTGCTTCATGTTGTTGATATGTTCTTGGAAACTTCGACTTTAAGTGAAACAATATAGTATAACGAAACCAATTTTAAATTGACATAAACAAGAGTAAGTTCCTGCAACATATTTTGGTCACAAAACATCACTAAACTTCTAAATAAAGACCCAAAACAGTTCTAATATTAAACATTGAAATAAATGTGAGCTATACATACATTTAAGAAAGATTAATAAAAACAAGTAAGATAATTTTTATTTGCATAAATTTAAGGGATACAAGTGCTGTTTTGTTACATGGATATATTGCGTAGTGGTGAAGTCTTGGCTTTTAGTGTATCCATCGCCAGAATAATGTAAACTGTACCCATGAAGTAATTTCTCATCACCCATCTCCCCTGCTGCTCCCTACCCTTTGGAGTATCCAGGGTCTATCATTCTACACTCTATGTCCACGTATACACATTATTTAGCTTCCACTTATCTGTGAGAACATGTGGTATTTCATTTTATGTTTCTGAGTTGTTTCATTTAAGATAATGATCTCCAGTTCCATCCATGTTGTTGCAAAAGACATAATTTCATTCTTTATTTTTGGCTGAGTAGCATTCAATTATGTATATATACCACATTTGCTTTTTTTAACTTTTATTTTAGGTTTGGGGTGAAGGTTTGTTATGTAGGTAAACCTCTGTCATAGGGGTTTGTGTACAGATCATTTCATCACTCAGGTACTAAGCCTAGTACCCAATACTTATTTTTTCTGCTCCTCTCCCTCCTCCCAGCCTCCACCCTCAAATAGACCCCAGTGTCTCTTGTTCCTTTCTTTGTGTTCATAAGTTCTCATCATTTGGCTCCCACTTATAAGTGAGAACATGTGGCACTTGGTTTGGTGTTCCTGAGTTACTTTGCTAAGAATAATAGCCTCCAGCTCCATCCATGTTCCCACGAAAGACATGATCTTGTTCTTTTTATGGCTGCACAGTATTCCATGCTGTATATGTACCACATTTTCTTTATCCAGCCATCCACTGATGGAAACTTAAGTTGACTCCATATCTTTGCTATTGTGACTAGTACTGCAATAAACATATGAGTGCAGGTATCTTGTTGATATAATGATTTCTTTTCCTTTTGGTAGATACCAAGTTATGGGATTGCTGGATCTAATGGTAGTTCTATTTTTAGTTATTTGAGAAATATCCATACTGTTTTCCATAGAGATTGTACTAATTTACGTTCCTACTAACAGTGTATAAGCATTCCCTTCTCTCTGCGGCCTCACCAACATCTGTTATTTTTTGACTTTTTAATAATAATTATTCTGACTGGTGTAAGATGATATATCACTGGGGCTTTAATTTGCATTTCTCTGATGATTAGTATGTTGAACACTTTTTTTTCATATGCTTGTTGGCCATTTGTATGTCTTCCGTTAAAAAATATATTTTCATGCCCTTTGCCCACTTTTATTGGATTTTAATTTTGTTGTTGCTGAGTTGTTTGAGATTTTGTAAATTCTGAATTTTAGTCCCCTGTTGGATGCACAGTTTGCAAATATTTTCTCCCATTCTGCAGGTTGTCTGTTCACTCTGTTGATTATTTCTTTTGCTGTGCAGAAGCAAAGTCCCATTTGTCTATTTTGTTTTGTTGCCCATGCTTTTGAGTCTTAGTCATGAATTCTTTGCCTATACCAATGTATAGGAGAGTTTTCCCTAGGTTTTCTTCTGGTATTTTAGTTTGGGGCCTTAAACTTAAGTCTTTAATCCATCTTGAGTTAATTTTGCATATGATGAGAGACAGTGGTCCAGTATCATTCCACATATGGCAATCAAATTTTCCCAGAACCGTTTATTGAAAAGGGTATCCTTTCCTTAGTGTATGTTTTGTTGACCTTGTCAAAGGTCAGTCAGCTGTACATATGTGGCTTTATTTCTGGGTTCTCTAGTCTGTTCCATTGGTCTATGTGTCTATTAAATAGTGCTGTGCTGTTTTGGTTACTATAGCCATGTAGTATAATTTGAAGTAAGGTAAATTCCTCCAGCTTTTTTCTTTTGCTTAGGAGTTTTTTGGCTATGTGAACCTTTTGGGGGGATCTGTATAAGTTTTAGGATTTTGTTTTCTAATTCTGTGAAAATGACATTGGTATTTTGATAGGGATTGAACTGAATCTGTAGATTACTTAGGGCAATATGGACAATATTTTATTTTAATTTTAAAATATTAATTCTTCCAATCCATGAGCTT
>NW_016814068.1:5282-20446 GCF_001698545.2 Rhinopithecus bieti | reverse complement strand
AATTTGCATTTCTCTGATGATTAGTATGTTGAACACTTTTTTTTCATATGCTTGTTGGCCATTTGTATGTCTTCCGTTAAAAAATATATTTTCATGCCCTTTGCCCACTTTTTATTGGATTTTTAATTTTGTTGTTGCTGAGTTGTTTGAGATTTTTGTAAATTCTGAATTTTAGTCCCCTGTTGGATGCACAGTTTGCAAATATTTTCTCCCATTCTGCAGGTTGTCTGTTCACTCTGTTGATTATTTCTTTTGCTGTGCAGAAGCAAAGTCCCATTTGTCTATTTTGTTTTTGTTGCCCATGCTTTTGAGTCTTAGTCATGAATTCTTTGCCTATACCAATGTATAGGAGAGTTTTCCCTAGGTTTTCTTCTGGTATTTTTAGTTTGGGGCCTTAAACTTAAGTCTTTAATCCATCTTGAGTTAATTTTTGCATATGATGAGAGACAGTGGTCCAGTATCATTCCACATATGGCAATCAAATTTTCCCAGAACCGTTTATTGAAAAGGGTATCCTTTCCTTAGTGTATGTTTTTGTTGACCTTGTCAAAGGTCAGTCAGCTGTACATATGTGGCTTTATTTCTGGGTTCTCTAGTCTGTTCCATTGGTCTATGTGTCTATTAAATAGTGCTGTGCTGTTTTGGTTACTATAGCCATGTAGTATAATTTGAAGTAAGGTAAATTCCTCCAGCTTTTTTCTTTTTGCTTAGGAGTTTTTTGGCTATGTGAACCTTTTTGGGGGGATCTGTATAAGTTTTAGGATTTTTGTTTTCTAATTCTGTGAAAAATGACATTGGTATTTTGATAGGGATTGAACTGAATCTGTAGATTACTTAGGGCAATATGGACAATATTTTATTTTAATTTTAAAAATATTAATTCTTCCAATCCATGAGCTTGAGACATTTTTCTGTTTGTTTGTGTCATCTACAATCACTTTCATCATTGTTTTATAGTTTTCCTTGTAGAGAATTTTCACCTCCTCAGTTAAATATATTCCTAAGTATTTTATTTTATGTGTAGCTATTGTAAGTGGGATTGTCTTCTTGGTTTGGGTTTCAACTTGATCATTATTGGTGTATAGAAATGCTACTAATTTTTGTACATTGATTTTGTATCCTGAAACTTTACTGAATTCATTTATCAAATCTAAGAGGTTTTTTTTTGTGTGTGTGGAGTCTTCAGAATTTTCTGTATATGAGATCATATCATCAATGAACAGAGATAATTTCATTTTCTATTTTCCAATTTGGATGCCTTTTATTTCTTTCTCTAGCCTTTTATTTCTTCTTGTGCCAACAAGAATTCTATCGTTGTCTGATGAATGAACCAAGCTATAACTTTATACTGTTCTTACTGGGGTTTATTGATTCAACATACCTGTGGCAATGTCTATAGTGCTCACCAAACAGTTCATGTTCTCCCTTTATTTTCCAGTCTCCCTGGTGGTTAAATTGAAGTTGTGCAACTATTTCTGGCCAGTGGGCTGTGAGTGAAATGATGTGTGCAATCTCCATTCTGAAGCATTTAAAAGTCAGTGTGACACTGTCAAACTCATTCTTCCCTCATCTCAGGGCCCATGGGGGCTATATGTTGAAATGTTGGAGTCACAAGATGTAAGAAGCCTTGATTTCTGAGTCATTGCATGGAGGAAATATCTTGAAACATCTTTTTATCTGAATCAGTCTCTGTGGGAGTGATAAATAAACCTTTGCCACTGAAATTTGGGGGGTTATTTTTTACTACAGCACAGTTTATCTCATTCTGACTAAGCTAGGTACTTTGCTAGGTACTGGGGACAGAGAGATTAATAAAATATAATCCATGCCTGTAAAGAATTCAGTCTGTTATAGGAGATAAGTACATACTCTTACCATTATAATACAATGTAATAAGTGCTATGATAGAGATAGACAGGGTTCAGTGGGTTTACTCAGATGCAGCACCTATCCCTGACTGGAGTGGGGACTGGAAAGTCCTCCAAGCAAGGTGACACCTAAGCTCGGTAAAAAATTAAGGGAAGGATGTCTAGGCGAGAATGAGCTGTATGTGCAACGAGAGAGCAAAGCACATTTGAAGAGCTGTGAGTGATTCTGTGCAACTACAGCATGAAGTTACTGGGTGTGGGGTGTGGAGTGATGAGAGATGAGGCTGGAGAGATAAATGAGGATGGATGATAAATACTGTTGGACTCTATTCTAAGGGGGGTTAGAATTTATCCTAATGAAAGATTAAAGCATTAGCCAAGAAGGGGTATAATCAGATCTATGATTTCTAAAGATCACTCCAGCAATAGAGAAAAGAGAAGAGAGCCATGGGCCAACAAGGTCTCAGGAATCCTAAGGGAATATCAATATTTAAACCACCAGCAGAAGAAATATGTGACAGAGATTACAAAAGAGGAGTCAGAAGGCTAAGACAAAAAGCAAAACAGAACGTGAATGCAGTATCCAAGGGAGTTGAGATTTCAAGAGGAAAGTTGCTCTCCAAAGAATTAAAGTACTCTAATAGTGTAAGAGAAATTACAGTGAAGTGGAGAGGCATGGCTGAAGTCAAATTTAGTAAGTGGAGGAGTCAACAGGAGTAGAGAAAGTAAAGTCAGTAAAAAAGGTTCTTCTACTAAAAGTCCCGAGTGAAGAGAAGGAAAGCCCTGAGGCTATTACTTGAGAAAGACAAAGTATAGAAGGAGTTTATTTCTATGTCTGAATGTCCTTCAACCAATCTTTCACAAGGGGAATTGTTCACTCTGTAAAACACACACACACACACACACAAACACACATACACACACACCCAATAAAGAAAAGAAAAACTTGTTATAAACCCGAACCTCTCAACTAATTTCTTCTTTAGCTTTGTTGTTGCAGAAAACCACAAATCTAGAGGATTCTAATTCTTCTTTTGGATATTCCTGTATTTATGTACCTGGATATTGATTAGGAATGTCACAGAAACTTTGGGCTTATACCATTAAAGATTTATGGTCTCTAACTCAGCTGGGCTAGATTAGCCATTCAACCATTTCTTTTTTCTCCCATGGTCAAAGTCATTGGTGATGGCTGGCTGAAGACCTTGTAGGAACAGAGAGATCTAATGTTCACTTTGAGGAGTTTGTGTTGCTACAGAGGGAACCCTCCTTTTGTTTCCCAAGATCTTCAGAAATATCTACTAAATATACAAATTGCTCTATGGGAGTGGGGTTTTTTGAAGGTATGAAAGAAGGAATTGAGTTTCATGTCTGGATTAATGTGGTACAGAAAACATGTAGTATCTGTCAGATGGGAAAGTAAGTCTACAAACTAAGTTGAGTTAGCACAAGCAAGAAGGAGCTCAGAGATGGAAACGGCCATGAGAATGCAAGTTGTGCATTTGGAAGTCACAGAGGTCCACAAAGTCCTGTGGAAGGACTTTGAGAATGCACAGCCCATGAAATAAATAGTCCAAGTTTATTTTAATAGGCCCTAAAGAGACAGGGAGATCTCAACTGATACCTGTAAACACTCCCCAACTCCCACCCCCATGTCCCACACACAGAAGTGTTTGTGTGTGTGTTTCTTTTCCAAATGTGCATAGATGGAGTTCTACAAGGGCAATTTCTTCCAGTTAGTGAGAGCAGGGCCAGGGACTAGTACTCTTTATGCTAAACATTTCTGTATTATTTTGTGATTTATTTATTAATTGTTAAACGATTATGGAAATACGCAAATGTTTATTTAATATTAAATAAATTACTTATGATTTATTATGAGCATATATTTCTTTTGTAATTAAAAAAGGAACAAAAGTTTGGAGTAGAAGGCAGTAAATGGCTAGCTCAGTGAGTGTCCCAATTGGATTTAAGAGAGAAGGGACAGTTCTCTTCTATGCAGAGAGATCAGGAATGGCTTTGCAGAATAGCTGGGATTCAGGTTGTGCCCTAAAGCATGGGCAGGATTTGAATAAGCAGAGTACTTGAGAGAGACTTTTCCAAGTGGGGCAAACAATGTTGGCAATGGCAAGGAGTGTGAAAGTAAGGGGAGAAAATGAGGTAAGGGGTGAGAGTGGAAGGGGAAGCCTGCTTTAGCTGTCTTTCTGCTTTCATCTTATGATTTGGGAAATATCTTGCTGTAATTACTCTTTCCTATTGTTTTCTCTTTTCTCTTTTTTCTTTCTCCTTGCCTCCCAACAAACTTTCATCTTTTCTTGCTAAAGTTTATTTTGAATTAATACCACCATACTTCCTCACTTATCCCTCCAGTCTCGACTCAATCCCCTTCCTTCCTTCCTTCGTTCGTTCGTTTGTTCGTTCGTTCGTTCCTTCCTTCCTTCCTTCCCTCCCTCCTTCCATGCTTCCTTCCTTCTCCCCCTCCCTCCCTCTTTCCTTCCCTCCTTCTTTCTTTTTTTTTTTATTTTATCGTTAGAAGTAGCACTTCTGTATTAATACAAAATAAGTTTCCCTGCTCTGGTCTGATACATTTACAAAATGAATTTCCCTGAAAAAATGAAAAGTAGATTGATTTTGGTCTGTTTGGAGGAATGCCAGAATGGAAGAAACAAATTGTTATTACAACACCACTGTTTTCCAGTTTTCTGTAGATTATGTTTCTTCTTCAACCTCTGAGAAACATCATGTTTGAGGAAATCAAGTTGGTCATCTGGAAATGTCCTTGAGTCAGGATGTGGACCAGGGTAGGGAATGAGAAGTGAATAACACACATCTGTCCTTATATCTGGGAGAAGAACCCACAGGGTTTGATCCTCTTAGAATTTCATGACCAGCATCTTGGCATAAAGACACCCTTGTGATATTATTGGTCGAAGATATTTTAGTCTAAACAACTGCCAAGAGGGGCAGAGATTCTGGGTGTATCCAGGGAACAGACAGAGAATTAGACTAGGGAATGGAGCCCTATGGTTCATTCTCTGTTCTGTCTCAAGTGTGCTTTGGGCAAAGAAATAAAAAAGTGATGGGAAGGTCTAGTTTTGACCATGTGCTGGGCCTTGTGCCATCACATATGAAACCCTCAACCACTCTGTGATGGAGATGTTAGTGACTCCAGCAAAGGAGACACCACAGATCAAGGAGTTGAGGAAGCCCTGGAGCATTTCCAAGGTGGTCACTGATGACCTGAGATTAGCACTCATGTTACTATGATGCTAAAACTAATGTTTTCTTTATACCATGCTTCCTCACTTATCCCTCCGGTCACAGTTTTCTGATCTGAAAATAAGAAACATGGGAAACCCGAAGACCCCTTCCATCTCCAATATTCAGTGGTTTCATAAGTTAGCAAATTCTCTGCCCTTTGCTGAAGGAGTCAATCACTTGCTCTACTTACTGAATGGAAAGCTTTAAATGAACCCTTATTTTGGGGTCGCATCTCTTTAGATGTTTTCTGCTCCATTTTTTCTTTTATTTTCATCTTTAGACAAAATTAATGAAGTTTGTCAACAGGACTTTACCCCTTTAAAATTTGCCTGGAGATTCATTGCATTAGGCTATGATTTAATACAATAATTTTAAATTTGGTTGCTTGAAATCCCAGAAAAGTGCCAGATACAGAATCCATTTCCATAATTCCTTGGAACAGAAACTGCTGCTGCTCTTGTGTTAACAAGCCTATCTCTCCTGCAGGAGAAATGCAACTATGAAAGCTGAAAGAATCTGAAAGTGTGAGCTCCAGTGTGCTTAGGCATTGAGCATGACTCTTGGCAGAAAAATATTTTGCAGCTAGGGAATTAAGACCAATTAACAAACTCACTGAGTGAACCACTGCTTGAATACTGTTGGAAAGGTGACATAAAGGCATTGAGATGGTTTTGATCAGATATATGATCTTTGAGACCTCTGGGAGGCTCATTACTTTCATTATTTGCATTTGTCTGTAGCCAGTAGGCATCAGCTCAGATGGTCTTCATATATCTTTTTGATATAAGTGGATGTTAGGAAAGAATCGGTAGGCATAAAAGAGGCCACACTGGGTTAGTTTCTGAGCATATCTCAGTTGGGTCCACAGGGCTGCTGCTTCTGGGGTAAAGTACATATCAGAGGGAGCCCTGGGTTTCTTATTTCACATTGATTTTCATGTGGTACTTGCTCTTTATGATAGCAAATGCTAAAAATCCAGCCTGAAAACTATGACATCATCGAAAAGAATGTAACAATCTGATGATGAAACCAAATTATCTCAAGCTAGTAGTTCACATGGTATCTGATAGATACCACAGTGTTTCACAAGAAAATTAAAAATATCCCATGGTGCCTCTATCAATTTGCTGTGGCACCTGGGATACATTGGCACATAGTTTGTCCCCACCAAAACTCATGTTGAAATTTGATTCCCTGGCTGGGCGCGGTGGCTCACACCTGTAATCCCAGCACTTTGGGAGGCTGAGGCGGGCAGATCACCTGAGGTCGGGAGTTCGAGACCAGCCTAGCCAACATGGAGAAACCCCATCTCTATTAAAAATACAAAATTAGCCAGGCGTGGTGCTACATGCCTGTAATCCCAGCTACTCAGGAGGCTGAGGCAGGAGAATCGCTTGAACTCAGGAGGCGGTGGTTGGGGTGAGCAGAGATTGCGCCATTGCACTCCAGCTTGGGCAACAAGAGCAAAACTCTGTGAAAAAAAAGAAAGAAAGAAAGAAAGAAAGAAAGAAAGAAAGAAAGAAAGAAAAGGAATTTGATTCCCATTTGGGGGAGGTGGGGCCTAGTTGGTGATGTTTGAGTCATGGGGGCAAATCTCTCGTGAACAGATCAATGACCTCACACAGAAGTGAGTTCTTGCTTTCCTGGGGATGGATTAGTTCCCATAAAAGCAGGCTGTTAAAAAGTCTAGCTTCCTTGGTTTCTCTTTCTTGCTTCCTCCCTCACAATGTTTTCTGTCTTCTGCCTCAGTGACTGTCCCTTTGTCTCCAATCAGCAAATACACAGCATTGGGTGATTCCAAGAGACTACATTGTGTGTCAATGCAATTCATCAGTGCCTGGCTGATAGCAAGTTCTCAAAAAATACTAATTGTTATTATTATTATTATTATTTTGACATAGCTCAAGCTATTTTTGAACTCCTGGGCTCAGCCCAGCAAGTAGCCAAGATTACAGGTGTGAGCCATTGTAAATAGCCTGGCTGTCATTATCATCACCACTCTTTTTTTTTGATATTTTGATTTTTAATTGTTGTGGGTACAAAGTAGGTGTGTATGTTTATGGGGTCCATAAGATATTTTGGTACAGGTATGCAGTGTATAATAATCACATCATGCAAAATTGGATATCCATCCATTCAGGCATTTCTCCTTTGTATTACAAACAATCCAATTATATACTCTTTTAGTTATTTTTAAATGTAAACTTAAATTATTATGGACTATAGTCTCCCTGCTGTGCTATGAAATACTAGGTCTCATTAATTCATTCTATTTTTGTGACACCTTAACCATCACCTGTCCTTCCCCCCACCACCAATTTCCCTCCCAGCCTCTGGTAATCATCCTTCTATTCTCTATCTCCATGAATTCAACTGTTTTGATTTTTAGATCCCACAAATAAGTGACAGCATGTGATTTTTGTCTTTCAGTCCCTACCTTATGTCACTTAACATAATGACCTCCACTTCCATCCATGTTGTTGCAAATGACAGGATCACATTCTTTTTTATTACTGAATATTACTCCATTGTGTAAAAGTACCATATTTTCTTTATCCATTCATCTGTTGATGGACACTTAGGTTACTTCCAAATCTTGGTTATTTTGAACAGTGCTGCAATAAACATGGGAATGCAGATATCTCTTCAATATACTGATTTCCTTTCTTTTGGATATAAACCCAGCAGTGGGATTACTCAATCATATAGTAGCTAAATTTTTAGTTTTTGGAGGAACTTCTAAATTATTCTGCATAATGGTTGTACTAATTTTCATTCTCGCAAACAGTGTACAAGGGTTCCCTTTTCTCCACATCCTTGCCAGCATTTGCTATTGCCTGTCTTTTGGAATAGGACATTTTAACTGGGGTGAGATGCTATCTCATTGTAGTTTTCATTTGCATTTCTCTGATGATCAGTGATGCTGAACACCTTTTTATATAACTGTTTGCCATTTCTGTGTCTTCTTTTGAGAAGTGACTATTCATATATTTTCCCCATTTAAAATCGGACTATTAGACTTTTTTCTTACAGAGTTGTTTGAGCTCCTTATATAATCTGGTTATTAGTCACTTGTCAAATGGGTAGTTCACAAATATTTTCTTCCATTTTGTGGGTTGACTTTTCACCTTGTTGAATGTTTCATTTGCTGTGCAAAAGCTTTTTAACTTCATGTGATCCCATTTGTCCATTTTTGCTTTGGTTGCTTGTGCCTGTGGGGTATGATTCAAGAAGATTTTGCCCAGACCAATATCCTGCAGAGTTACCCCGGTATTTTCTTTTAGTAGTTTCATAGTTTGAGGTCTTAAGTCTTTAATCCACTTTGATTTGATTTTTTATATGACAAGAGATAGGGGTCTAATTTCATTCTTCTGTGTATGGATATCTAGTTTTCCCAGCCCATTTATTGAAGAGACTATCTTTTCCCTGATGTAGGTTCTTGACACCTTTGTCAAAAATGAATTCAGTGTAGGTGTGTGGATTTGTTTCTGTGTTCTTTATTCTGTTCCATTGGTCAGTGTGTCTGTTTTTATGCCAGTACCATGCTGTTTTTGGTTACTACAGCTCTGTAGTATAATTTGAAGTCAGGTAATGTGATTCTTCCAGTTTTGTTCTTTTTGCTTAGGATAGCTTTCTTTTCTCTTGCTGCTATTAGGATCCTTTCTTTATCCTTGACATTTGGGAGTTTATTAAATGCCTTGAGGTAGCCTTCTTTGGGTTAAATCTGTTTGGTGTTCTCTAACCTTCTTGTATTTGGATATTAATGTCTTTCTCTAGGTTTGGGATGTTCTATGATATTATCCCTTTGAATATACTTTCTACCCCTATCTCTTTCTGTAGCTCATCTTTAAGGCCAATAACTCTTAAATTTGTCCTTTTGAGCCTATTTTCTAGATATTGTAGGCATGGTTCATTGCTTTTTATTCTCTTTTCTTTGGTCTCTTCTGACTGTGTATTTTCAAATAGCCTGTCTTCAAGCTCACTAATTCTTCTGCTTGAACAATTCCACTATTAAGAGACTCAGATGCATTCTTAAGCAAGTGAATTGCATTTTTCAACTCTAGAATTTCTGCTTGATTCCTTTTAATTATTTTAATCTGATTGTTAAATTTATCTGATAGAATTCTGAATTCCTTCTCTGTGTTATCTTGAATTTCTTTGAGTTTCCTCAAAACACTTATTTTGAATTCTCTGTCTGAAAGGTCATATATCTCTGCTTCTCCATGACTGGTTCCTGGTGCCTTACTTAGTTAATTTCTTGAGTTCATGTTTTCCTGGATGGTGTTGATGCTTGTAGGTGTATGTCAGTGTTTGGGCATTGAAGAGTTAGGTATTTATTGTAGACTTCACAGTCTGGGCTTTTTGTGCCTGTCGTTCTTGGGAAGGCTTTCCTGGTATTCAAAGAGACTTAGGCCCCAAGCCCAATAATACTGTGGCTTTTGCAGACTTCCAGAGGTACCACCTTGGTGGTATTTGATAAAATCTGAAAGAATTCTCTGGATTGCTAGGCAGAGGGTCTTGTTATTTTCCCTTACTTTCTCCCTAACAAATGGAGTCTCTCTGTGCTGAGCTACCTTGAACTGGGGGTGTGGTGATGCAGGCACCCCTATTGTCACCACCACTGGGACTGTGCTGGGTCAGACCTGAAGCCACCACAGCTCTGGGTCTTGCCCAAGGCTCTTCCCTTCAGGGCAGCAAGTTTCCCCCAGGCTCTGGGCATGTCCAGAGATGCTGTCTGGGAGCCAGGGATTACAATAAAAAACCTTAGTAATTTACCCGATGTTCTAGTCTACTGTGGCTAAGCTGGCCCTCAGATCACAATAACGTCTTTCCCTTTCTTCCCTCCCTTTCCATAGGCAGAAGAGCCTCTCGCTGTGGCCACCACCACCACTGGTTTAAGGGGGCTTCTGCCAGGCGTCTGCCAGTATTCACTTAAAGTCAAAAGGCTCTTTTGTCAGCTTGTGCTGAATGCTGCCAGGCCTGGGACTCCCTTTCAGGGAAGTGAGCTCCCCTTTTTCCCAGGGCAGGTCCAGAAATGCTGTCCAAGAGTCTAGGCCTGGACTTGAAGACCCAAGAGCCTACTTGTTGCTCTACTCCACTGTGGATGAGCTGGTACCTAGGGTACAAGAAAAAGCCCCCTTTACTTTTTCCTCTGCTGTTCTCAAATGGAAGGAGACTTTCACTGTAGCCACCAAAGCTGGGAATGTGATGGGTCACCCCTGAAGCCAGCATGTTTCAGAGTCCAAGACCACAGCATACTCCCTGGGAATCACTGCTGGTTATTCAGGGCCCAAGGGCTCTTCAGTCAGCGGGTAATGAATCCTATCATCACCACTCTTTGACAATACTAGAACAGATGAACACAAACTTCTAACACCCTGATCATATATTTCCTTATCACGCATAGGGGCACTTTTGGTTTCTTCCCCAATGAATGAGAAAAATGATTCACTGGGAATTTGGAAAAGCAGAGAATCTGACTGAGATGGATTGTCTGAAGGTGAGAACATGGTCAGATTAACCTCCACTTGGTGATGCACATTTGAGCAGACATTACCTGCCCCTTTTCATTATCCCTCTCTTCTGGTGTTTTAGCTCTGCCAGGAGCAGTTACGCAGATTGGGAGTCATGTAAAGATCTACGGAGAAGAATGGCAGGAAGAAGACAAGGTGGGACCTGGGTGAAACAGTGGCCAAAAAGGACACAATACCAAATAGAACACAGAGGTAGTTGGCATACCAAGAGATAGATGGCTTTGGGCATAAAGATTTTTGGGGGTAGACATAAATAGATGTTTTGATATATCCTCCTACTAAACAATAATTTATATGAATCACTAATAATTATATGATGATATAACATTTAAGTATGTGATTATTTATATGAGGATATAAATTGATATGTTATCTGTAATTTTCTGCCTAGAACCACTATACTATACTGTAGGACTAGGAAAGGGGCAATTTTATAATTCCAATAAATAACAATGATGATTTGTTGGATTCCACCCTGGGAATGTATTAAACACCTCGGGGTGACATTATCTCCTGTGGGTCACCAATAAGCAAAAAGAGGCAGTCTGTTACTAATTGGTAGCCTAGTGGTTCAAGGAAGTTAATGCACCTTCTAAAGTGATTTGCTCCTATAGAGTAATTGATTTATTGGCATTCCATGTCTTAATGTTTGTGAAGCCCTTGTTGCTAATCAGAATAAACATGCTGAACTAATCTTTACTAAACTGCCAACAACATTTTACATGCCCCACTTTTAAAGGCAAGGCTTCCAAACTATACCCAGTGGGCTGGGAATTGGGAAACTTTCTTTTCTGAACTCTGTTGATAATTAGTTATATGGCCTTAAACAAAATACTGACTTTTTAAGAATACAATTTCCTTCTCCATAAAGTAATAACAAATTTGTAGAGAATTTCTGAAATTTAACTGGATCCTAAATATATAATTACTTAATTTAAGGAATCTTGTCATTCATTCATTTATTTTCTTGTTTTTCAAAAAATATTGATGGAATTATTTCTATGTCATCAAATTTATAGTTGATTGCAGGGAAGAAATGGTGAATATAATGGCGAGGTAAAAGAGAGGTCCTTGTCTTGGAGCAGACTAGGGTGAGGGCATTCTCATCTTTTTCTTTCAGGAAGTTGTCTTAGTCTTTGGAGAAGAGATTGGGCATGATAGATGAGAAATGTTAGCAACATATGGCAAGGTGGTGAATGATCCTCAAAAAATGGCACCCAGACTACCCTCCTGGGGACTGATGCACTTCTGAGGGTGAAAACCTATTGTCTAAAGTGTGATTTTTGGTATTTATTAGATCTGTGTATCTTTAGATAGCACTCATTTGGTAATGGAATTCAGTGTGGGGATGGTAAAATTCATTCAAAAGATAGTAGCCAGCAAGGCAGTGTTAGTTGCTCACCAAAATCCATGTCCTCTTTTCCTTCCCAAGCATACAAGTAGGCTACATTTTCCAGCATACTTTGCAGGTAGGAGTAGTTATGTGACTTCTAGTCAATGAAATATGAGCAGGGTAGCCTGTGAACAATTCCTATATACATTCCTCCATGCTCTTTCTCTTTCTGTCACAGGGTAGACAACCATAGAAATCTTGAGAGTCACATACTGAAGATGACAGAGCCACAGGATAGAAGGAGCCTTGGTTCCTGAATCATGCCTTGGAAGATCTATTATATTAGTTAATGTTCTTCAGAGAAACAGAATCAATAGGATATGTGTGTGTATACATGTATGTGTGTGCGTGTATATACATATAGATGTATATATACACAAATGTATACATATGTCTCTCTATATATTTATATATGCACACACATATGTATGTATTTGGAAGAGATCTATTTATTCATTTATTTATTGATTGATTTTAAGAAATTGGCTCATACATTTGTGGAGGCTGACAGTCCAAAACTTGCTGAGGTAGGCCAGCAGGCTGGAGACCCAGGAAAGAGTTGATGTTGCAGCTCAAGTACAAGGGCAGTCTGCAGTAGAATTCCCTCTTTCTTGGGGGAAGTCAGTTTTTTTCTCTTAAGGCTTTCAACTAATTGAGTGAGGCCCACTTATGTTATGGAGCATAATATGCTTTATTCAAAGTCTCCTGATTTAAATATTAATCTCATCTTACAAATACCTTTACAGCAGCGTCTAGACTAGTATTTGACCAAACATCTGGGTACTTTGGTTTAGCCAAGTTGACACATAAAATTAACCATCACAGAAGACAACCACCTGTTGATTAGGGGCAGCTCTTTTAGAACATAGATTTTTGAAAAATGACTTCCATAGCATCTGAGCCATTTTACTTATTCTTGTTATCAGCAGCTAGCATTACCTTAACTAATAAACTACAAAAATACCATCAATTACTTTTTGTAATTTCAATTTACTTATTTGCAAACACTTTAGTTTTGCACTGGCTCCCTGATGTGTATGACTAGGAAAGGGGCAATTTTATAATTCTAATAAATAACAATGATGATGATTTGTTGGATCCCACCCTGGGAATGTATTAAACACCTCAGGGGTGACATTATCTCCTGTGGGTCACCAATAAGTACAAAGAGGCAGTCTGTTACTAATTGGTAGCCTAGTGGTTCAAGGAAGTTAATGTACCTTCTGATTTGCTCCTATAGAGTAATTGATTTATTGGCATTCCATGTCTTAATGTTTGTGAAGCCCTTGTTGCTAATCAGAATAAACACGCTGAACTAATCTTTACTAAACTGCCAACAACATTTTACATGCCCCACTTTTAAAGGCAAGGCTTCCAAATTCAGTAATTTACAATATGTTTTACTGAAGATGAAAGCATTTGTTTTCTGATGTGAACTGTTGTGAAGGGTAATATTTTCACAGGAAGGTGATGATATATATAACAAAAAAATCAGTGACCAAAATGCCTAATTATTTAAAGACAAATGTGGAGGCTTAAACAGGAAGATGGTGGATAGGGGGCAGGACTAGCTTGTAGCTCTCACTCAGACGGACAGGGCAGCATGTGGAGATTCACAGTGTGAACTTTTGCTCCAAGAACTATTGTAGGAGTATACCAGGAAAGCCTGGAAAATCCACAGATCCTTTGAAGGAACTGGATCACCACTGCAGGCTCCCTGAGACACTAAAAAACTGTGAGTCAGCTTGCTTTCTCAACAGGGAGGCTCGTAATCTGGTGCAAGTTCTCAGCCTTGGTCACCAGCTGCCTGGAAATAGACTCAGTGCTGTTGGGGAGGGCACGGCCAGTAGGCCGTGGGCTGCAAGGGAGCCAGTAGGACTGTGGGCTGCAAGGGAGCAGGGTGAGGCTTGTGGACTCCAGGCTTTCCCCCACTTCCCTGGTGACCTGTATGACCCAGCAGAGGCAACCATAATGCCCTTGAGAGTATAATTCCACTGGACTGGGAACCATACCCCCATCCCCCACAGCAGTTGCAGCAAGCCCCACCCAAAGAGAGGCTGAGCTCAGACATGCCTATTCCGGGCCCCCATCTGGTGATCCTTCTCTACCTACCCCGGTAGGTGAAGACAAACGTCATAAACTCTTGGGAGCTCTATGGCCCTGCCCACCACCTGAGAAACCTGAATACTTAACCAGGTGTCCCTAGGGCATCCTCCCTATAGGACCACAGCTGATGCACTCTTGAAAGTGCCACCTCCTGGCTGGAGGACAATCAACACAAAACAAGCACACTAAACAAAAACACAACGAAGGACCCTCGCAGATTCCACCTCACTCCCCTGCCAGCTCCACAGGAGCAGGTGCTGATATCTATGGCCGCGAGACCTGAAGACAGATCACATCACAGGACTCTGCAGACACTCCCCAGTACCAGCATGGAGCCCGGTAGCTCCACTGGGTGGCTAGACCCAGAAGAGCAAAAGCAATCACTACAGCTCAGCTCTCAAGAAGCCCCATTCCTAGGGGAAGTGGGAGAACACCACATCAAGGGAACACCCCATGGGACAAAAGAATCTGAACAGCAGCCCTTGAATCCCAGATCTTCCCTCTGACATAGTCTACCCAAATCAGAAGGAATCAGAGAAAATAATTATGGTAATATGATGAAACAAGGTTATTTAACACCCCCAAAAGATCATACCAGTTCACCAGCAATGGATCCAAACCAAGATGAAATCTCTGAATTGCCAGAAAAAGAATTCATAAAGCTGATTATTAAGCTAATCAAGGAGGCATCAGGGAAAGGTGAAGTCCAACTTAAATAAATCAAAAATGTGATACAGGATGTGAAAGCAAAGTTCTTCAGTAAAATAGATAGCATAAATAAAAAGCAATCACAACTTCTGGAAATCAAGGACACACTTAGAGAAATGTGAAATGAATTGGAAAGCCTCAGCAATAGAATTGAACAAGCAGAAGAAATAATCTCAGAGCTTGAAGACAAGGCTTTTGAATTAATCCAATCTGTCAAAGACAAAGAAAAAAAGAATAAAAAGAAATGAACAAAGCCTCCAAGAAGTTTGGGACTATGTTAAACATCCAAACCTA
>NW_016814068.1:0-2087 GCF_001698545.2 Rhinopithecus bieti | reverse complement strand
GTCTCGGCCTCCCAAAGTGCTGGGATTACAGGCTTGAGCCACCGCGCCCGGCCTACTCTAACCACTTCTGTTCAACATAGTATTGGAATTTCTAGCCAGAACAATCAGACAAGAGAAAGAAATAAAAGGCATCTAGTGGTAAAAAGGAAGTCAAACTGTCGCTGTTTGCTGATAATATGATCATATACCTAGATGACTTATCCAAAAAGCTCCTACAATGGGTAAGTGAATTCAGCAAAGTTTCAGGATACAAAATTAATGTACAGAAGTCAGTAGCTCTGCTATACACCAACAGTGACCAGGCTGAGAATCACATCAAGAACTCAACCCCTTTCACAATAACTGCAAAAGAAAAATAAAATAAAATACTTATGAATATACCTAACCAAGGATGTGAAAGACCTCTACAAGGAAAACTACAAAACACTGCTGAAAGAAATCATAGATGACACAAACAAATGAAAACACATCCCATGCTCATGGATGGGTAGAATCAATATTGCAAAAATGATCACACTGCCAAAAGCAATCTACAAATTCAATGCAATTCTCAGCAAAATATCACCATCATTCTTCAGAGAACTAGAAAAAACAATTCTAAAATTCAAGTGGAACCAAAAAAGAGCCCACATAGCCAAAGCAAGACTAAGCAAAAAGAAAAAATCTGGAGGCATCACATTACTCAACTTCAAGCTGTCCTATAAGGCCATAGTCACCAAAACAGCATGATACTGCTATAAAAATTGGCACATAAACCAATGGAAGAGATCCAGAAATAAACCCAAATACTTACAGCTAACTGATCTTCAACAGAGCAAACAAAAACATAACATCGGGGAAGGACACCCTATTCAACAAATGGTGCAGGGATAATTGGCAAGACACATGTAGAAGAATAGAACTGGAACCTCATCTCTCACCTTATACAAAATCAACTCAAGATGGATCAGAGACTTAAATCTAAGGCCTGAAACCATAAGGATTCTAGAAGACGACATCAGAAAAACCCATCTAGACATTGACTTAGGCAAATAATTCATGACCAAGAACCCAAAAGCAAATGTAACAAAAAGATAAATAGATGGGACTTAATTAAACTTAAAAGCTTCTGCACAGCAAAAGAAATAATCAGCAGAGTAAACAGACAACCCATAGAGTGGGAGAAAATCTTCACAACCTATACATCTGACAAAGGACTAATATCCAGAATCTACAAGGTACACAAACAAATTAACAAGAAAAAAACAAATGATCCCATCAGAAAGTGGGCTAAGGACGTGAATAGACAATTCTCAAAGAAGATATACAAGTGGCCATCAAACATATGAAAAAATGCTCAATATCATTAATGATCAGGGAAATGCAAATCAAAACCAAAATGCTATACCACCTTACTCCTGTAAGAATGGCCATAATCAAAAAAATAAAAAACTAATAGATGTTGGCATGGATGTAGTGAAAAGGGAACACTTCTACACGGCTGATGGGAATGTAAACTGGTACAACCACTATGGAAAACAGTGTGGAGCATCCTTAAAGAACTAAAAACAGATCTGCCATTTGATCCAGCAATCTCACTACTAGGTATCTATCCAGAAGAAAATAAGTCATTATACGAAAAAGATACTTGCACATGCATGTTTATAGCAGCATAATTTGCAATTGTAAAAATATGGAACCAGCCCAAATGCCCATCAATCAATGAGTAGATAAAGAAAATATGATATATATGGTATATGAAAATATTATATATACATATACATATACACATTATATATACACACACACATACATACACATACATACACACACACACACACACACACACACCATGGAATACTACTCAGCCATAAAAAGGAATGAAATAATAGCATTCACAGCAAACTGGATGGAATTGGAGACTATTATTCTAAGTGAAGTAACTCGGGAATGAAAAACCAAACATTGTATGTTCTCATTCATATATGGGAGCTAAGCTATGAGGACAAAAAGGCATAAGAATGATACATTGGACTTTGGGGACTCAGGGAAAGGATGGGGGGTGGCGAGGGATGAAAGACTATACATTGGGTACAGTGTACACTGCT
>NW_016814067.1:0-1511 GCF_001698545.2 Rhinopithecus bieti | reverse complement strand
CTACCTGCCCAGTGGACATTTCCATTTATGTGTATACAGTATTGCCAGTCAATCTAAAACTAAGCTACTTATCTTGACTTCTCAGTTTTTGGTCTTTGATATTACCAGTCTTGACCACCAGTTATAAAACATAAATTTTGTTTGTTTGTTTGTTTGTTTTTGAGACAGGGTCTGGCTCTGTCACCCAGGCTGGAGTGCAGTGGCCGATCTCGGCTCACTACAGCCTCCATCCCCCACCCCCCGGCTCAAAATACCCTCCCACCTCAGCCTCCTGACTAGCTGGGACTACATGCCAAGCTAATTTTTGTATTTTTAGTAGAGACGGGCTTTCACCATGTTGCCCAGGCTGGTCTCAAACTCCTGAGCTCAAGTGACCCTCCTGCCTCAGCCTCCCAAAGTACTGGGATTGCAGGCATGAGCCTGGCCAAAACATAAGTTTTTTATTTTCTTTGTTTTTTTTTAAAGAGGCAGGGTCTTGCACTCCCAGGCTCAAGCCTCTCAAGTAGCTAGGAGCACAGTGCAAGCCAGCATGCCCAGCTAATTTTTTTTTTAACTTTTTGTTTGGTGGGGAGGGGAATAGAGACGGGTCTTACTATGTTGCCCAGGCTGGTCTCAAACTCCTGTTCTCCACCAATCCTACCTTGGCCTCCCAAAGTGTTGACACTACAGGCATGAGCTACCTTGCCTGGCCTTTTTAAATTTTTTTGCTTTCTTCTTTCCTTCGAGATCCACTTGTTTATCACATATTTTTGATTTTCCTTTTCTAGCTTCAATTTTCACTTGGTCCAGTTTGGCCTACAGAGTGGCACTAGAATTAGCCAAGGCACAATTAGCATCATGCAATTTCTATACTTGAAAATCTGCCAGTGTCTGTGCCATCTAAAAGGATAAAACATAAACTTTCAACATGGTAATGTGCTTTGATCTGTTACTATAATCCAGCCCCAACCTACCTTAACCATCCTCTCCTGCACTCCCCTTATTTGACCCCTGAACATATCCTGCTCTATCATTTCTCTTTTTTTGCTTTAGGTGCCTTCCTCCCTCCTAAGACCTGGGGAAGTCTTACCCATATTGAATTCAGCTGAAATACCACAGTGAAGCCTTGCACAGCTCCCCCACACAGAGTTAATAACTCCTTCCTTTGTTTCAATAGAACCTTTATGCATTTTTTATACTATATCACATTATACTGTAATTTTTTTTTTTTTTTTTAATTATTCCTATAGCTTTACTCTACATAACCAGAAATCTACAGGAGTTGTTGTGGGAAACATATGCATTGCAAAATTGCTTGCAGAGTTGAAGAGAGATTCTTCAGTCATGTCTCCACCTTAGCAAGGAAGCCTAAAGTCTCAGGTGACTCTTTATTAAGTATTAAACAAATATTTGTGTAATCTCTCGTAATAGCTATTTGGTAGTCTTTTTTTTTTTTTTTTTATACTTTAAGTTCTAGGGTACATGTGCATAACGTGCAGGTTTGTTACATATGTATACTTATTGCCATGTTG
>NW_016814066.1:91496-100294 GCF_001698545.2 Rhinopithecus bieti | reverse complement strand
CTTTATATATAGTAAAACAAGGATAAGAATCTCAAAGGTTTTTCAGAAAATATGCATGCCAGAAGAAAATAAAGCAGTATCTTTAAAACACTATTTAAAAAAAAAATCAACCTAGAATTGTATACCTATGAAATATCTTTGAAAAGGGAAGATGCCTTAAAGACTACCACAGGTATACAAAAGGTAAACTCACAGCCACCAACCCAGCATTATGAGAAATGTTAAAAGCAAAAGGAAAATGATAACAGATGAACATTGGGGTCTACACAAAGGATGAAGAGTTCTAGAAATAATAACTACATGATTATATTTAAAAGATGATTTTCTTATTTTATATCTCTGGAAGAAGGTAAGTTTAAAGCAAAACCATAAAATGTGATGTGGAGCTTGCAACAAATGTAGAAGTATGATTTAGGACACTAATAATACAAATGAAGGGAGTAAATAATGAAAGTATATTGTTATGACATTTTCATATTATACATGAAGTCATTCAAGACAAAACATACTGTGTTCCAAAAAGCAATTCTCAAAAAATTTAAAAGGATAGAAATCCTAAGTTTTGTCTTAACTAGATATCAGTAGGAAGATATATGTAAAATTCTCAAAAATTTACAAAATAAACCATACACTCACATGAAATTCAAAAATGGAATTACAGAAGTAATTAGAAAATAGCTGTGTAAAATAAAACACGCTGTAACACAAAATGTGGGTTGTAGCTAAAGTAGTGCATAGGGAAAAATTTATAGCATAAAGCCCTTATATATGAAAAGAAAATAAGGTCTCAAACTAATTATGTCAGCTCCTGCAATAAGAAATTATACAAAGAGAGTCAAACTAATCAAAATTAAGCAAAAGTAAGGAAATAATGAAGGATAGAAATCAATAGCATAGGAAATGACAAAAATAAAGAAAAACAATAAAACAAGAAGTTATTTTTTTAAAGGAGCACTAAAATTGACAAAATTCTATTGGGATATATCAAGAAAAAATTAGAGAATACATAAATTACCAATGTCAGTATTGCCAAAAGGGTTCATCACTACAGACCTAACAGACATCAAAATGCTAACAATAAAGGTGAATTAGGCAATAATATGACCTACTCTATTTTTATCAATGTGATAACTTGGATGAAATCGTTTACTTCCTACAAAGACACAGGTTATAAACACTACTAAATAAGAAATAGACAACGTGAATAGTCCTATGTCTACTAAAACATGGAAAATAATATATAAAAGTCTCACTAAGTAAATAAATAACTTACATGCCACATACAGGACTTCTACCTTCTTAGAGAAGATAAATAATCAGAATTATTTCTAAGTTCCTCCATGAAAGCTCTACTACCACTCACGAATAATAAGGAGAGCTCTCTTGCATTCATTGATTCATTAACGGAGTACATCATTCTGCTAGTTTACATGAGACAGGAAGGCTAAACTTTATTCCTGCTATCATGTTTAGACTGCATTGAGGAATAAAGATAAATCAACGATTATAATTCTGTATCTTGAATCATAAAATAGTGTTTTCATTTTATTTATAAAGAACCAGTTTCATCTGCTGATTTTTTCTTTTCTTGTTCCTTTTTTGTTTTTTTTTTTTTTGAAACAGGGTATCATTCTGTCACCTAGGCTGGAACACAGTGGCACGAACATGGCCCACTACAGCCTCGACCTCCTGGGCTCAAACAATCCCACTACAGCCTCGACCTCCTGGGCTCAAGCAATCCTCCTGCCTCAGCCTTCTGTCTAACTGGGACCACAGGTGACCACAGGCATGTGCCACCATGCTTGGCTAATTTTTTTTATTTTTTGTTTTTTGAGGAGATGTGGTCTGACTTTGTTGTCCAGGCTGGTCTTAAACTCCTGGGTTCCAGTGATCCTCCCATCTTGGCCTCCCAAAATGCTGGTATTACAGGTGTGAGCCACTGAGCCTAGTATCACCTGCTGATTTTTAATCATTTTAAGCAATTGCACATTTTCTCCCTATAGAATATCACTGCACAAATCACAGAAGGTTTCACAGAATTGATAGAAAACTTCAAGTGAGTGCTTTTTTGTTGTTTGTTTTTTAAAACAGGGTCTCACTCTGTCACCCTGGCTAGAGTGCAGTGGCACAAACATGGCTCACTGTAGTATCGATCTCCTGGGCTCAAGCAATCCTCCTGCCCCAGCCTCCTGTGTAGCTGGGACCACAGGCATGTGCCACCACAGGTACAAACATGGCTATCCCTAAAATAGGGGGCCCCAGTATCCAAGAAGGACATTCACATACTTGCTACTCAAAGGCTAGGCCTTAGTTCAGCAGCATTAGCATCACTTGGGAGCTTGCTGGAAATGCAGACTCTCCTGGCCACACCACATACCTACTGAATACCATATGCCTACTGAACACCATATACCTACTTAATCAGAATCTGCATTAAAGCAGATTCCTAGATGATCTGTGTGCATGACCAAGTGTGAGAAGGCCATTTCTGGATCATGCTGGACACTGGAGTTGGCATCTTCAGATGCATGAGTGTCTCCCTCTCCACATTGAAATTTCCTTCGCCCCTAGTTCCTTATACCAGAAATCAAGTTATCCAGTTTGCGCTCTATGTATCTCTGACTTCACACTCCTGACAGCATTCATTTCCCCTGACATATAAATGCATTCCAGTCTTTCCAAGGTAAAACACAAAAATCACTTTCTCAACTGTGAATTCCCCCTAACCAGAGCCTCCTCTCTCTCCTCTATGCTCTAGAGACAGTCTTAGGGAAAGACTTTAAACTTATAGAAAGAGTTGCATGTATTTGGTCTGAATTTCCTCCTTACATTTTATTCTATAACCCAGAGTTGTATGTGTTACCCTACTATTGATCCACAGAAAGTCTCCCACACAGATTTCTAGTGACTTCCTAACTACAAAACTCAGTGAGCCCTTTTAGTCCGCATCTCACTGACCTCCAATACAATTAAAAAGTGTTGACCTTGTCGTCCTCTTTCAAAGTAAAAGTAGCTAATATATATGTAATGTATGTTATCTTCAGATACTGGTTAAGTGCTTTACATGCATTCAAAAAAAATTTTTTTACTTAAATTTAGTGCTTTTGCAATTTTCATGATACTCCCCTAATTCCCTATGTGCCTACTTGCCTAGCCCTTCTTTTCAGACTTAGGTATTCAAATTATTCTGAATAATCTCCAGTCTTGGTCCCATAAATTTTCAAAACTCATCAATTCTCCTACGATTGAGTCTAGAATAATTTGATACTCCCCCGAGTAATATAAAAAATCCAATGAAAATTGAGTCTCAGTGCTTAAAAAAGGAAAAAAAGTTTATGTTCCAGAACTATAAAATTTGATACAATGCAGATTGCACCCATCATATGGTGGTTGGCAAAGAAAATCTCATAATAATTACAAAAATTCATAAGCATTCTTCAAAACATTTCCACTCTACTACTACTACACCCCCTAAGTTGAAAAGAAGAAGACTTAGATGAATTCTGCATCTCTTCATTGGTGCCTAAGTAACACCATCCAGAAATACAAGTAACACTTTCATGTGTTACAAAATGTAAAAGACCAATGTTAATCATTTCTAAAATAAAAGCCTATTATTTATAATACTAAAACTTTTGAAAATTGTCTATATGGCTGGGCACGGTGGCTCACGCCTGTAATCCCAACACTTTGGGAGGCTGAGGCAGGTGGATCACCAGGTCAGGAGTTCAAGATCAGCCTGGCCAAGATGGTGAAATCCTGTCTCTACTAAAAATACAAAAATTAGCCGGGTGCAGTGGCAGGTGCCTGTAATCCCAGCTACTCAGGAGGCTGAGGCAGGAGAATCGCTTGAACCTGGGGGGCAGAGGTTGCAGTGAGCCGAGATCGTGCCATTGCACTCCAGTCTGGGCGACAGAGCAAGAACCTGTCTCAAAAAAAAGAAAAGAAAAGAAAATTGTCTATGTGTCAGTCACCCCAGCCTCCATCCCTTTGTCTGATCCTTACTCCCAGCTGGTCACCCTGATTCCTTTTTCACTGAGAAAAGTAAAGCATTCAAAAGACAAGTTCCACAGATGCCATTTTCACACCCACCAATGCACTGCATCTGGTGCATTAAAATCCCATGTATCCATGAATTCTCATGCATCTCCTGTCCCAGGACGTAGAAGCTTGCTCCCATTTCAAACCTGCCTCCACACACACACAATGGTAGACATTGCCATTTAAGGTTATGTGCTTCAGCAATTCCCCCCTTGCTCCTCCAACATCAAATAACCCCTCTCTTCTGAATAATTCCCATCTGCTTGTGAAATATAATTAGTTCTCTACTGTAAAAACAATTAAATGTTTGATTACCTTGTTCACACCTCTTCCCACAATCTCATTTGCGCCCCTCATCACTTTTTTTTTTACAGTAATGCTCACTGAAACGTTTCTATACTCCCTCTCTGTTTCCTCCAACCATTTATCTGAAATTCATGCCAATTAGGCATTTTCTTCTGCCACCCAATAACACTGGTCTTGTCAAAGTTCACAGTGAGCTCCCTGTCGCAGAATCCGATGATCAAATTTCAAGTCTCCATGCTCTTGCAGCATTTGACGCAACTGATTACCTCTTCCTTGTTGAAAAGCTTTCATCATTTGGCTATTGGAACATCACACTCCTCTGTGTTTTCTCCCAACGTATTGGCCTCTCTTATATCTCCTTCTTTATCTCCCCATTCCTCTTATGTTTCTGTGATTCACAGTTTAACTCATAGATCTGTTTTCTTTCTGTCACCTCATTGAGCTTCATGACTTTAAACAGTACCTTCACGCATGGCATTTGTTCTTTCAGCCTAGAACTCTCACCTAAACTCCAAACTCCTGTGCCTATCTATTTCCCTACAGTGTATCTCATACGGATTTCCATTTGCATCTGAAACATACCAGGCTCAACACCAAACTTCTGGTCTATTCTTTCTCCCCACCTCGCCCCCAAAACTATCTGTGCCTGACACATATCCCACATCTCGTACATTCCAGCTTTCTTACCCTAGTTTTCAAGGACAAAAGTTGGTGACACCACTGACTCAACCCTTGCTCCCATTCCTCATGTTGAATCTGTCACCATGACCACTCTGGATTGAGCCACCACTATCTCTCATTTGCTCAGTTGATCAGATTGTACCAAGTAAAAGAAAAAGCCTGAGTGTCTTACCCACTAGACACACTACCGCGGGTCCCATTCTAGTGTTTCTGAAGAATCGACAACTTCCTTAAAAGGAAGTACTCAAGAGCCATACTATAATGCTCGTAGGAAAATATTTCCAAATCGAAAATCTTTGTAATAAAAATTGAGTCCATCTTTCAGTTTGGACATATATCTGTTTAAAAAGAATAGCAACAAAGTTCATCTTTATTTCCCCTTCACAAGTATATTCCAACTGCAGAAGCTATTGTTCGGGTATGTTAAAGCAAAATATTGCTAAATGGTACTAAATTCTATGTGCTTATCCTTTTCCACCCCAACACACATCTGGGGCATATTATGTCACTTTCACGTTTAGCTTTCATCAGCTTCTTTCAAGACCTTTAACTATTTTACAGACATATCCAGACAGGTACAGGTTCTGTTCCAATTCCTACAGGGTTACATTTAATTATTACTCTAAATTGTAAGACATAAAACCGGTTGTAGAGCACTGAAGAGATAAAAACTTTTGAGTGCAAGAAATCCCCACAGGAGAGGCATGTTAACCCTCTTACTTTTGAGGTCTCTTTTAGTAGTGTTGGAATATTTCTTTCAGAGCCACATGAAGGGGCAAGGAGCCCTGTCTTCCTTCTCTCCTTGAGGTGCCATTAATTAACTAGGATTTGGCCAGGTACCGTGGCTCATGCCTGTAATCCCAGCACTTTGAGAGGCCGAGGTGGGTAGATCACCTGAAGTTAGCAGTTCAAGACCAGCCTGGCCAACATGGTGAAACCCCGCCTCTACTAAAAATATAAAAATTAGCTAGGCGTGGCGGCAGGTGCCTGTAATCCCAGCTACTCGGGAGGCTGAGTCAGGAGAATCACTTGAACCTGGGAGGCAGAGATTGCAGTGAGCTGAGATCGAGCCACTGCACTCCAGCCTAGGTGACAGAGAGAGACTCTGTCTCAAAAACAAACAAACAAACAAAAAAATTAAGTATGATTTTAAACCACTAAAACTTCCTTCTCATTTAAGGATAAGCCTGTCCAAGCAGGGATGACTGGGCCAAGAAGTTTACATTTGACACAGGCTCATCTTTTATTCCCTGATGAGGGAAGTAAAACATCATCCTCTGCTCTGTGTGCTGTGACACAGAATAGGTTTAGGAGGGAAACCCTACAATACAGCAGGAAAGAAATGTAACTAGAAGCTACACTACCTGGATTTTAGATCTTATACTCCACTAACCAACCATGTGATCTTGGACAAATAAATTCCTTCCCCTTGTGTATCAGTTTCCTTGTCCATCAAGCTTACCTAATGAAATTCACATCTAACTTCCTCCAAGGACTGTTATGGGAGTCAAATCTATAAGCCTGAAAGACATTTCAAAATGCAAAATCGCAAAGAAATTACTTGATAATTATATATGTAGTAAAGTGAAAACCTCCTTTTCCTTCCCATTTCCAGGCTGAGAAAGACTGCATATCTCAGGATGCATATTGATCCCAAACAACTTATATTTTTAGCCTTGATTGATCCCTGAAGTCAACAAGGTTTCAGCTTTCTATAACATTAACATGTACTGCATACTTCCAATGTTGACATCCACTGAGTTCTTACTTAGGGTTGAGATGCCATGAATCAGAAATGTCAAAATCAAAGATGGGAGCTGTTTCATCCAGCAAGGAGGCAAGTCATAAACAATGATATATCAAGTTTCACCAAAACTAAGATCATTAAGAATGAGAAAGAAATATTGCCATTTAAAATTTAAGATTCCACTGATTGTGAGAAAGGAATGTTTCAATCTAGGAAAATGTACATTTTGTATTTGGTTAAAAAAATCGTTTGTCATCATTTGTAAGATTTTTGAAAATAAGAGAACAGGCCGGGTACAGTGGCTCATGCCTATAATCCCAGCACTTTGGGAGGCTGAGGTGGGCAGATCACCCGAGGTCAGGAGTTCGAGACCAGCCTGGCCAAGAGGGGAAATCCCATCTCTACTAAAATACAAAACAAGGGGAGTGGTGACACATGCCTGTAATCCCAGATACTCAGGAGGCTGAGGCAGGAGAATCGCTTGAACCTGGGAGGCAGAGGTTGCAGTGAGCCGAGATCATGCCACTGCACTCTAGTCTGGGCAACAGATCCGAGACTCTGTCTCAAAAAAAAAAAAAAAAAAAAAAAAAAAAAAAGAAAAGAAAAGAAAATAAGAGAACAGTGATAATGGTTAGTTAATAAACTGAACCAGCAAAACAGAATCTATTTGCCTATCTATGTATCTATGATTACGTGCCATGTTCCAAAATCTTGATACATGAAAAAAAAATCTCATATAATCCAGAGGACTGCTGAAATATCTCATTTTTTTTCCTGTTTTGATACAAACATTTAACTTCTTCATTTAAAAAATGACATTTACTGGGCTGGGCACGGTGGCTCACGCCTGTAATCCCAGCACTTTGGGGGGCCGAGGCGGGCGGATCACAAGGTCAGGAGATGGAGACCATCCTGGCCAACATGGTGAAACCCCGTCTCTACTAAAAATACAAAAATTAGCCGGGTGTGGTGATGCGTGCCTGTAGTCCCAGCTACTCAGGAGGCTGAGGCAGGAGAATTGCTTGAACCCGGGAGGCAGAGGTTGCAGTGAGCTGATATTGCACCACTGCACTCCAGCCTGGAAACACAGCAAGACTCCATCTCAAAAAAATAAAAAAGAAAAAGAAAAAAAGAAGACATTATTACCTCTGACATCAGCCTAAAAGTAGCAAAAGTTACCTTGCAAATTATAATAAAATAGGTAATCAAATGAGAAGTGAGAGAGATCAGGATATGAGAACGAAATGAGCCAATTCTAGGTATGTTATTAATGTGCCTCCAAAAGTCTCCTCCATGTAGGAAAATGTATTTTGTGATTAAAATTACCAAGAACAATGTTTTATGTTTAGAAATGGGTGCTGGTAATACAGATTAAGAAGTAACAATACTCTAAATGGTAAGGTGAGTTTTGTGATATAATTATGACTGTTCTTTGTTTTATTGTTTTTTGTTTTGACACAAGCTCTTACTCTGTTGCCCAGTCTGGACTGCAGTGGCATGATCATAGCTCACTGCAACCTTGAACTCCTGGCCTCAAGCAATCCTCCTGCCTCAGCTTCCCAAAGTGCCGATATTACAGGCATTAGCCACTGCGCCCAGCCTGTTCTTTTTCTTGGAGCAGGAATTTAAAAACTTTTTCTATAAAGGGCCAGATAATAGATATTTTCAGCTATAAGGGCCATACAATGTTACAACTACTCAATTCTGTTGTTGTAGCACAAAAGCAGCCATGGACAATATGTAAACAAACCAGTGTGGCTGTGTTCCAATAAAGTTTTATTTATAAAACAACAGGCAGACCAGTTTGCCTTGCGAGTCATGGTTTGCAAACCTATGCCTTAGAAGACAAATAAGCTCAGACTGCCCTGCAAGTAAACATACTGGGCCAAACATGTCTAACAGTATAATTGTTTCAATTGAAGAATAATGTAATCTAGAGTCCCTTTTGGGTCTGAACTTTTACAAAGGGAAAGCTTGGAGTCATGACAATATGGACTTTGTATGCATTTTTTTTTTTTTTTTT
>NW_016814066.1:85582-90668 GCF_001698545.2 Rhinopithecus bieti | reverse complement strand
GCAACTCATCAAAGCTCCTCACATTAAATGGCATCTGTTTTCCCCACCTTTCAAGTTTCAATTAACCTTTCCTGCCAGAAGGGATCACAATTCGAACACCTGAGTCCCATTTTAATAAACTGGATTTGGTTCAGAACACCTCACAGTTACCTCAGAGAATGGCAGTTACAGAAACCTGCTCTTGAATTTGAAATTTACAGGAAGAAAGCTTTCAAATTACCTTCAATTATATCTTCCTTCTCAGAGATCAGATGTAAAAATATCAGCCCAGAGTCACTGATATTTAGGGATAACAAATTTATAAAACAAACACCTTGTTCCTCAAGATTCTATAAACAGGTCAGGCGCAGTGGCTCATGCCTATAATCCCAGCAATTTGGGAGGCCGAGGCAGGTGGGTCACTTGAGGCCAAGAGTTTGAGAGCTGCCTGGCTAACACAGCAAAACCCCCATCTCTACTAAAAATACAAACATCAGCTGAGCATGGTGGTACATGCCTATAATTCCAGCTATCTGGGAGGCTGAGGCACGAGAATCACTTGAACCCAGGAGGCGGAGGGTGCAGTGAGCTGAGATCACGCCCCTGCAATCCAGCATGGGCAACCGAAAAAAAAAAAAAGATTCTATAAATCTATTTTTGTGCCTATAGATGTATAGTTTGTGTATGGAATAGAATAGAAAATTAAAGTTAAGAGCACAACAGTCACTCCACTAGACAGTGTGCTCTAATTGTGTTGACAAGGATTACCAATGCAGGTAAAAATTCAGAATCAATAGTTGATTCAGATACCTCACAGAGCTGTGACCTGCAAGCCTATAACACATAATACAAATCATTGTATTTGTATACAACCATAATACGATATCATTGTGTTACTTTTGTACAGCTTGATAAGCTCTGTACCATGCACTTACATTCATTATCTATTTTAATAAACACTGTGTAAGATCAATAGGATAAATCCCTCATTTGAAAAAAATGAGGTTGAAGACACAGGTTAATTGATTTAACTGAATTCCTAGAGTAAGTTGGTTTTGCAGTTAGGATTGGAATCAAGTTACCATCATTCGCAGCCGAGATCTTTCATTGAGGAGAAAATAAGCCCCACAAAGGTTGGAATTTTTGCGTGATTTGTTTACTGCCATATCACTACCAAACTGCAGGGCACGTTATAGGTATTCAAAAAGTTCATGTTGAATAAATGAATGAATAGATATTTTTAAAATATTAACTAAAATAGGAACACAGAAAAGGTAAAAGCAGAACACAGACATGGGATGGCCTCACTCTCTTTATCCTTGCAGCAAATCATCAGTTTTGTTTATTCCTGCTGCGTCTTTTCTATATCTCAAGGGGCCCAAACCCATTATGATCCCTGGTGATTGGCCAAGTGGAGTTGACCAGGAACAACACTTAGATAATCAGTGAGAGGGATAAAAAGACAGGAGTTTTAGACCCAGCCTTTCTACCTGGAGGGTTGGCCATGGACAAGCCATTCATTTGAGGAGCTTCAACTTCCCAGTCCTTCTTGGCTTCTACACAGAACTCTTGGGGACTTACTACCTGCCTTGCTTAACTACAGGAATATGGGAAAGGTCACGTGAGATCTGGAAGATATTTTACACACAATACATAGTGATGAAGCCATTATTGTCCTAATTCTGCAGTCATTTTCTCAGAATAAGATCCAGAGTGAAACACAGGCAATGGGATTACACTAGTATTTATCTGCTGTAGTGGATGAAGACCAGACCAATGTCTCTGGATCTTTGGAAGAGTTCCCTTTCACCCCTCAGTTCTGTTCAAAGATAATCTATAACATCATTTCATTCTGATGTCGGGGCACCTCTTCTGGCCAAAACCCTCAACTGAGCTTTCCTGACTGCCAAAATGGACTCTCTCGACTCATTCTCTGCTGTTCCCCCCAAACCTTCAGATTCTCCTACTTCTCAAGTCCACTGTCCTTGAAACCCTTGGAACCAGGCAGTCTGCTCGGCCTTGTGTCTGGTTACTTCTCAGCAGAATCCAGGCTGGTACAGGGCCTGTGCCCCCTGTATTCCCTGGGGAAGACAGTCCAGTAAAGCAGATCTTCTCCTTTTTTGTGCTATTGGTGATTTTAGACAGTGGTCCTTCAGGACAATATTACACATTCTTCTAATAAGGATGATAGAGAGATGAATGGGTAGATACAAGGGTGGATGGCTGGATGGATGAATGGATGGATAGATAGATAAATATAAATAGATAATAGATGGATAGATGAATGGATGTATAGATGGATGGATGGATGGATGGATGGATGGATGGATGGATGGATAGATGGATGGATGGATAGATGGATGGATAGATGGATGGATGGATAGATGATAGATGGATGGATGGATGGATGGATGGATGGTTGGACAGATGGATGGATGGACAGATGGTAGATTGATAGATGGATGGATGGATGGATGGATGGACAGATGGATGGCTAGATGGCCAGCTGGCTAGCTGGCTGGCTGGATAGATGAACAGATAGATACTAATCTAACTGATAGTTAGGTGAAGTAAGATGCCTCTCTCCTGTACAGTT
Organism: Rhinopithecus bieti; assembly: GCF_001698545.2. Classification (NCBI taxonomy): domain Eukaryota; kingdom Metazoa; phylum Chordata; class Mammalia; order Primates; family Cercopithecidae; genus Rhinopithecus; species Rhinopithecus bieti. The sequence goes on along the minus strand of NW_016814066.1, from coordinate 88,093 downwards.
AAAAGCGGGCAAGCATTCTGCCCAGGATATGAGGAGGAACCCCAAGGGGGAACAAAGAGATGAAAATATTTGAGAAACACCATTAGTAATAATACGAGTCTCTTCTCCCAAACGGCATGAATACTTCAAAAGCATGTAAAAACTGCTCAGAATAGCTATGATGTAAGGTGGGAGGGTGGTGACAATCTATACCTTTAGAAAGCTTGTAGTCTTCCATCTACGCATCATACATTTTTTTTTGTCTGGTTAGCCAATAATGCAAGCAGTGGGTAGCCAGGTTTTAAGAAGGCTCTATATTTTTTACATGAATTTACATATACCCACACATACCTGCAGTTAATAAACTCCCCAAGCTGCAGAAGAATAAGAGGGCCCATTCATTCCCATGACCCCACATAAGCATAGTCAGATTTGGGTCAAGTGTTTTAAGTATCACTGACGTTCTCCTACCTCACAAAAGCTTTGGCACTGGTGTTTCCTCAGGTCCCCCGATTCCTTGCAGGGCTCTAGGCACTGGAAGAGAGGAACAATAAAAATAAATAAAACATGGAAACAAAGAAACAAAGTTGAGAGGAAAAAAGAATTCACCTGTGACTGTTGCTTTTCAATGCTCGTTTATTCGGGTTTAGAAAACCAAAGAATCAGCTGCTTTTTTAAACTGGGTATAATACGAATCTGAGCAAAAGCATCATTACAGAAAGCAAACCAAAAAATGTATTTCAACACAATTGAAAAGGAGAAGTTACAGCGCCTGTCAGCGACTTACAGGAAAAGTAATGATTGTCACCATCAGCTGGAGGAATTGGGGTAAGAAATATTTTCTATTCAGTAAGAAATACTTTCTTTTCTTTTTTTTTTTGAGACAAAGTCTTGCTCTTGTCCCCAGGCTGGAGTGCAATGGTGCGATCTCGGTTCACTGCAACCTCCACCTACCAGGTTCAAGTGATTCTTCTACCTCAGCCTCCCAAGTAGCTGGGATTACAGGCGACTGCCACCACACTGGGCTAATTTTTGTACTTTTAGTACAGACAGGGTTTCACCATGTTGGCCAGGCTGGTCTCGAACTCCTGACCTCAGGTGATCTGCCCTCCTCAGCCTCCCAAAGTGTTGGGATTACAGCGTGAGCCACTGCGCCCAGCCAAGAAATACTTTCTAAAGGTTGTTGTTTCAGAGGAATTTTTTCTCATAAAACTTAATATTACATTTCCTTTAAATTAGCAGCATAGGGCTATTTTTTTGTATACTCTTCTACAAGTAATTAAGTGAAAATGCATTGTATTAAATTTATGTCTGTATGTATGTGCACATATGTATTGTTAACTTGTATCCTTATCTCAAGGAATTCAACAGCATTCAGATACATCCAGTTTAATCACTCCATTAAAATACATTGAATAAATCTGTTAGATTATGACATGAGAGTCTCATAACAGAAAATGAGGTTTGCTTAAACATACATGCATATAACTTATTACTATATACATTCTAATAAATCAAAGACACTAGCCAGACTCCAGTGTTCAAGAATGATTGTAACAATAAACAGTAAGATTGTTGGATAAACAAATTATATACACATATAATATAGTTTATTACTAATATATAGTATATATATTATATATATACATGATATATAAAATATATATAGTCTGAGGCCAGGTGTGGTGGCTCAAGCCGGTAATCCTAGCACTTTGGGAGGCTGAGGTGGGCAGATCACTTGGGGCCAGGAGTTTGAGACCAGCCTGGCCAACAAAGTGAAACTCCGTCTCTACCAAAAAATACAAAAATTAGCCTGGCGTTGTGGCGCCTGCCTGTAGTCTCAGCTACTCAGAAGACTGAGGCAGGAGAATAGCTTTAACCTAGGAGGTGGAGGTTGCAGTGAGCCAAGTTTGGGCCACTGCACTCCAGCCTGGGTGACAGAGCAAAAACTCTGTCTCAAAAATAAAAATAAAAATAAAGTATATATAGTGTGTACATATGGGATGTCTGTGTGTGCCTGATTGATAGTAGCCAGGTCTCATGGTTGAAAAAAAAAATGTTACATTCATATGCATGGAAACTTGATTCTCAAAATTATATTTCATGCAAGTTGTAATTTTAAACATTAATAGTCATATATAGTCAGATGTCAGTTATCTAAATATAGGCATAGCCCTAGCCCTCATACATTCATGGTTATTTTATCTATATTATTTCTATTTCATTATTGATGAATTTTCCAATGACAGTAAAAAATTCTCAGTTAAATTTCAGACATGTATAATGTAGAATTCCGGATATATGGTGAAGCAATACTACTTTTTCACTCTATTTTCTAGTAATCTCCTCCATGTTTTAAAATACAGATATAGTTAGAAGATACACTGGAAGACTCTATGAAGAAAGTTAATTTTCAGTATTTATTGCCATTTTTTAATCAAATATATGTATGAAATCAACTGCCCCTGTGCCAACTGTCAATTCTTTATAACAATAATGCTCAAAGTGTGATCAATTACTGATATTATGGGC
>NW_016814066.1:47420-85469 GCF_001698545.2 Rhinopithecus bieti | reverse complement strand
GAACTGCCATCAATTTGATGTTTGCATTTAACAGTGTCTTTATGGAATAAATGCTCGTTGGATGTTTCTTGAGCGAAATGACAAAGACCTACCTTGCAAGTAGCTGAATCTCTGCCTGTGAACAATCCCCAGACCATTACTCTTTGGAGTAATGTCTCTTTCTTGCTTCATATAAGTGTCATTAAGAACATATATTTCTCATAAAAATATTTTAGATTTCATAAGTAATGTTGCATAGGAACATTTTTAATTATTTTAATTTTTCTAAAAACACTTGAGCTCTTTAACAATTCTTTTCTAAGACATATATGAGCCTGTCCCAAGTTACAGTGCTTACTTCTCTCAAGCATATTCAAAAACAAAATTTTCACCAATATAGCAATTCTAAAAGAAAAACAATTTTAATAGAAATTAAACATTGTTTAAAAACTTATCTAACTTATTTATCTCATGATTTCCTTAAAGAACTAGTTTTTTGTTCCCTACGGCTACATCAATGCTTTGTCCTCAAAGCTCTTATTACTTAATTTTCTAGACATTTGCTTCAAGGCAAAATGTTTACTAGTTATTTAATAAGTATGCTAAGACCTAATTCTTCCTCAAGACCATTTGAAATGAATACATGACACTCTTGCCACTTGCAAGGTAAGTCTTTATCATTTCACTCAAGAAACACTCAACAAACATTTATTCCATAAAGAAACTGTTATATGCTATGTGGCTAACAGTGTCTGAAAATAAGCATGTGATTTTTGTTTTCTCTCATTGCTAAAAATATAAATTATGAAAACATGCTGCTACATGTGTACACAGTTGCATTTTCACAACTATAGACATCGGTGCACAAAAAATCTCAAGCCTTTGAAATCTCCATAATCCCACATAACCATTGTCCTGAGAGCTTGTGGAATAGTCAAATACTTTATACAAAACAAATACCATTTGCAAAAACAGGCATATTTCTGGAATGCTAATCAAAGCAATGCACAACACACTTGTTTTGCTATTAATCCAGAAGCTCTGCCAAGTCTAGCATCAGTATATGTAATTCATTTAAAGCTCTATTTTAATTGCATTCCTGCTTCAGATCTAATAACTAGTAATCAGCAGTATCTAAAGACATTTTTCAAAATGTTATTAATGACAGCCAACATCTTCTTTTAGTAATCCTCCATGAAATCTCTCTGACAAGCACAACCTACATACGATCATCTGAGTAAATGTTCGCAGGGTAAGTTTGCCTAAAGTCTATTTCTTTATAATACTTTGGCCAGTAAGAAAAAAGATTTCAACAAAAGCTAAAGTGTTGCGGGAGAAAACGACAATGACACACTTTCTCTCATACTTCATGTAGAACAAAAAACTTCCATTTTTCCAAGCAATTAAAAAAAAAAAAAGTATGTCAAAAGACTGTAGCCCTGCCAGAGGTGTTAGAACCTGAAGGACTCTATCTTGAACAGGGGCTGGGTAAAATGAAGCCAAGGACTGCTAGGCTGCATTATCAGGAGGTTAGGCATTCTTAGTCACAGGATGAGCTAGGAGGTCGGCAGGACCAGCTTCACAAGATACAGGTCACAAAGACCCCACTAATGAAACAGGATGCAGTAAAGAAGCCAGTCAAAACTCACCAAAACCAAGATGGCAAATGAAAGCAACCTCTGGTTGTCCATGTGCTCATTATGCACTAATTATAAGGCATTAGCTTGCTAAAAGAAACTCCCACCAGTGCCATGACAGTTTACAAGTGCCATGGCAATGTCCAGAAGCTACCCTATATGGTCTAAAAAGGGAAGGAACCCTCAGTTCCAGGAACTCCCCACCCCTTTCCCAGAAAATTCATATATAATCCACCCCTTATTTAGCATATGATCTAGAAATAATGATAAGTTTACTCAGTCAAGCAGCCCACGCCATTGCTCTGCCTATGGCACAGCCACCCTTTTATTCCTTTAATTTCTTAATAAAATTGCTTTCACTTTACTCTGTAGCCTTGCTCTTGAATTCCTTCCTGCATGAAGCCAAGAACCCATGTGGCCTCCCAGACTGAACCCCAATTTTGGGGTTTACCATGTGACAACCCCATATCTCTCTTCCACAAGAGGAGTGATTATGAGAGAAATACTACTACCAGGAGACAATTGCTTTAGAATTTATTACATAAACTCATACAGGCACCATGATCATGTACTACCTAAAACTATCCAAAAGAGTAACCAAAGTTTATATTTTTAGCAAAGGTTTTAGGCTTTCAAGTTTTAGGATGATAGACTAAAATCATTTCTTCCGAGGCTACTGCTTCAATTCCAATGAAGAAACACTTTAAATTTCAAAGAAAAATATGTAGATTGAGAGAGCTAATCGCCTATGTCATCATTTGGCAGGTAGATAGTATGTTTCTACTTAACCTAGAAACTTTACAGATTATGGACCATTTTAAAAACTGTTTGTCTAATGGAGCCTCATCACAACACATCTATAGAAGTATGTAAAATTATGCACTATTGGCTGGGAATGGTGACTCACGTCTGTAACCCCAGCACTTTGGGAGGCTGAGACGAGATGATCTCTTGAGCCCAGAAGTTCAAGACCAGACTGGGCAACATAGTGAGACTTTGTCTCCACTAAAAATAAAAAAAAATTAGCTGGGCATGCGAGTGTGCACCTGTAGTCCCAGCTATTCTGGAGGCTGAGGTGGGAGGATCACTGAAGCCTTGAAGTTTGAGACTAAAAGCCCCACCCCACCCCCCCCAGCCGGGGAAAAAAAGAAAAGCCCTTTCCTAAAAAAAAAAAAAAAAAAAAAAAAAGGCAATTATTCTTACATTTTAGAGAGGAAATATTGAAGTTAAGAGAAGTTAAGGAAACAAAGCTAGTGGCTCTGGGAGAGACTGGGGCAACTGGGATTGAACCCATGCTTTAGCACACTCAAAGAAAGGGTATTTTCCATGATAAAGCACTTTATGCCACTTGCTACAGGGGATTCATGAGACAATGTATATAAAAGATATCTGTACACTGAAAAGTACTTTGCAAATCCATGGGATTAGTAAACTATGATATTCTCAGACCTCTCTGGGATTCAGTTCCAGAATGCCCTAGGTGTTACGCATTCCAAGATCTTCATATAAGCACAACCAGTAAGACTATTTCATGTCACAGAGAAAGACCTCCAACTCATGAGTGGAAGTACTGATCAACAAGGAAATTGTGGATACTAATTTGGTGAATCACCATCTGGCCAGTTTAGCACCAAATTCCATACTTTACATTTAACCAAACACTTTCATAAAAGGACAGCAGAAGAAATGTTCTTACCAAAACAGCCATCACAATAAATTCTAAAGCAAAAAAGGTTCACACAAGATTCAAAATTTTACATTGTCCAATAATCACCAGTAGAACTCATGATCAGGTTATGCTAAATGACTAGAACCCATGCTAAAACAAAGCAAGCAACAGGTCCACAGATTTCAATCTGTTCAAATTAGCAACAAATTAGCTAAATCAACAAATATGGATTAATATTTCCTATGTACAAAGTACTTATCTAGTCACCAAGACAGGGGAAAATGTGGCATGATTCATTCTGCCCTGAGGGAGTGTAGAATCTCTTATGGGAGAAAAATATCTAGTTAAGTAAGTCTGCATCAGTGAAGCATAAAGTAAATGAGTTAAGAACAACATGCTGGCCAGGCGCGGTGGCTCACGCCTGTAATCCCAACATTTTGGGAGGGCGAGGTGGGCGGATCATTTGAAGTTGAGAGTTCAAGACCAGCCTCACCAACATAATGAAACCCTGTCTCTACCAAAAAATACAAAAATTAGCCAGGTGTGGTGGCAGGCGCCTGTAACCCCAGCTACTTGGGAGGCTGAGGTGGGAGAAATGCTTGAACCTGGGAGCTGGAAGTTGCAGTGAGCTGAAATTGTGCCACTACACTACAGCCTGGGTGACAGAGTGAGCCTCCATCTCATAAATAAATAAATAAACAAATAAAACAAACAAACAAAAGTCATAAGAAATGAAAAAAAAAAGGATTTGTATTTTCATAGATGATCATTGAAAAGAACTTCATAGAACTAGGGACCCATAAATCAGCTTAGAAGGGTGACTGTGGGCCGGGCGCGGTGGCTCACGCCTGTAATCCCAGCACTTTGGGAGGCCAAGGCAGGCGGATCATGAGGTCAGGAGATCGAGACCATCCCGGCTAACACAGTGAAACCCTGTCTCTACTGAAAATACAAAAAACTAGCCGGGCATGGTGGTGGGCACCTGTAGTCCCAGCTACTCGGGAGACTGAGGCAGGACAATGGACAACGGTGTGAACCCGGGAGGCGGAGCTTGCAGTGAGCCAAGATGGCGCCACTGCCCTCCAGCCTAGGCGACAGAGCCAGACTCCGTCTCAAAAAAAAAAAAAAAAAGAAGGGTGACTGTGACTAGGATTTGACCAGCTGTAAGTAAATTTGGGATGAGGACAATATTGAATGTATGGAGTGGGGAGTATGGTGTGTGATTGCTAGTAGGAGAAAATACATAGCAGAAAACAAGGCTGGAAGGATAGCCCTTGGATTCAATGAGGAGCCACTGACACACTCAGAATGAACTGTTTGCTCCAACTTGTGTTTATGAAGACTTGGGTGTTGGAATAGAGGATGGATTAGAGAGGTGAGACACTGCAGTGAATTAAACCAGAGCAAAAGTCTTTACAACATCTTTCAATCTTCTGTCTGCCATTTCTAGTGTCAATATGCCACCAGGGTGTCAGAGGACATTGGGTGAAAGGAGGAAAAGGATGTTAACCTATGAAAGGGAATATGGAAGTGCAATCCCATCAACATAGTCACCAATTGTTTTGAGAAGTGGGGATGAGAGAAATCAAATGCGGAAAGGCACCCAAGTTTCCAATCTAGATCTCAAGGGAAGTGATGGTGTCACCAAGATCAAGGAAGAAGGAGAAACAAGTATGGGGAAAGATACGGAACTGAGTGCTTAACACAACGAGTTTGAGGTGTCCAGGGAACGTACAAGGAGGGGTGTCCAACAAGCTATTGAAATTGTGGATATGTAGTTTAGGATAAAAGTTAAAGTTAATGATGGCATTATAAGTTTCTTTTGTCTTTCTCTCATCATTAATTTATTCCTTTTACAACCATTTCCTGAGTTCTAACTATAACCACAGTATCATGCTAAGTGATGAGTCCACTGCTAAATCTATGAACTATACAAGGGACTGACTTCAAGGACCTTACAGTCTCTAGAAAGATCAAGGCAGCATGTACATTTACAAGCAAACGTTGAAGATACAGATAGAGAAGAGGACAGAAAAAATTAAATTGGAGTGTCAAAATTTTAGGAGTTGGGCTATGCGAAAACTAGAATGGCAACCTGTATGAGATTTCATGGTTTAGTAAAGTTTTTTTTTTCTTTAATCTGTTTTGTTCTCTCTTTATGTGTTTGTGCTTCAAAATGAGGTGATTGGAACATGTTAGTAGGCAGAAAAAAAAAAAGGATCAAATGGAGGAGGTCTGACTGAAGATCAGGATGATTGAAGATGTAGAAGAAGTAGGAAATTATCAATTGATCAAGGTCCCAGAGACTGTTGTAGGGGTTACAATATGAAAACAATGAATTTTTAGAGAGGCAACATATCACTGATATCATTGAACCCAACCCTATACAGCTTCCAGATTTGAGAACTGAAACATTTTCACAGAGGCAATGGCCAAGTGGTAGGGTTTAGATCCATGGCTCTGCCTAGGACTGGACGTGAACGTACAGTTTCACTCCAGCTTAGAGGATGTAAGAGTTTGGATGTAGAGAAATGTGACAATGATCATGTGGCATGTTGATAACCTGTGTGAATAAGCCACAAGTTTCCAATATGGTGGGAAGGCACTGATGTTTTAGATGTGTGTGCCTTCATGGATGCAATTCTGGTGGCTGGGCTTTAGTAATCTTGAATGGATAGATAAGTCAGGCCACTTCCCAGGTGAGGGACTCAGAAAGTCATGATTCTAGCCAAGTCTGAAGGCAACAGAAAGAGCACTGAGTTTTAGATTTGGACTGACCCAGAGGAGAATCCCTCATCTACCTTATGCTAAATGATTTTTTCCCATTCAGGTTTTATTTTAACCTCTCTAAACTATAGGTTTCTGATACATAAAAGAGTGAAAAAATATTTGCTCAGGTGGATGTTTTTCAAATGAAATTTATAAAGACCACCTTTTAAGGTGTTTACACATAGTAGGTACTTAGTGAATCTAGTTCTCTTCCATTTCTAGAGGACCAATAAGGAGACTTTATTTTATAGTTCTTTCATATTTCCCTAATGCCTACCTACATTTTCCCTTTTAATTGGAAAAGAAATTCTCTTAATTCCAGTCGTCTCAAGATTTCTATAATTTTTTTTAAGTGCCAGCATTTCTTGCCCACCACCCCACATTTCAAGCTAGATTTGAGGGGCGTTGTAATATTCTGGTGTGGCCAGACGTGGATCAGAAGGATGTCCTGGACCAGAGCACCGTACCTGTTCTTTTCACAAAAGTTATTTTCTGTTGAAATAAAAATTAAAAATCAAATAATGCTTTATACTTAATTTTGTCTGGGTTTGCCTAGAATATAAGGAATAAGCTAGGGGTTCTAAAAAAATAAAAATAACAAAATAAACAACTCCAACTTTTTAATTTATATGGGGTTAAATCATATGTATACATTCATATCATATAACAATGCTATCTACAAAAGTTTACAAAGACCATTTTTGTTTTCTGAATTAATGGCAGCAAGTTTCTCTAAAAAGCTGTAGACCTGCTTTTTACATGAAAGCTGTATTTTTTCTCCCAAATATATTTCCTAAAATATGTGCACCCTACTGCCTTTAGAAGTATTCATGGCCTTCCTCCAGCTCTAAATTGGTACTGTATAGAAATTGTTACAATCCTGTGTGTCGAAAAGTACACTGTGTCTTGCCAAAATAATGAAATCTTTTGGCAGACAGCCCACTGAAGTGCAGTTGAACAATCATTGCAGCCTCAACCACAGAGGATTAGCATGCCAGCCCAGCACAACAGCATCAGGCCTGAGAAGGTTCACATCACAAATCAACTTGCTCTGAAACATCCGAAAGGTAATGAGTCTCTCACTGTGAAGCTTATCAGGAAACATGGGCCTCATTTTATCACAACTACTTTTTCACAACAAAGAGAGTCCTCTGAGTTTCAAGGGAAGTGTTTAGAAACTACATAAGTAAATGAGAGGAAAGCAATTACTCAAGGTAGTTATTATCAGAAAACCATACTCTCAATGTAATTCTTTTTCACTTAAATGATACCATCATGCATATCATTCAGTTTCTTGAAGTAGACAAAGTCATGGAATTCTGTTACCTGGAAGACAAAGCACACCTTCTTTGCATTCTTCTATTTCAACCGCAATCTTCTAATACGGCATTTTTAGTACAGTATTGAAGCTTCAAATAGTATTCCCATGGTCACTGCTCAAATTTAAAAGATATTAATTATGAAGAGAAAGTGCTAACTTTCCAGTGTGGAAACCTAGCAGAGCGCACCTTAACTAAAGGATCAAAGACATTGCCTCCAAGAATGGGGGAAAAAAGCAAAACAAAACTCAGGTGTCCCCTGAAAGGATGCACTAGCAAGGCTCGGCATCTCACAGCACCAGGATTCCTGCCCATTATAGAGAACCTGAATCTAACCAAGAGGAAATACCGAACAATCTACAAAGCAATTAGCCTCTAGTCTTCAAACATATCAATGTCCCGAAAGACAAAGAAAGACTGAGGAACGGTTCCAGACCAAAGTAGACTAAATATACGTGACAACAAATGCCACACATAATGATGAATTGGATCCCGAATCAGACAAAATAAGGCTACAAAGAACATTATCGGGACAATCAGTGAAGTTTAAATATAAACCATAGATTAGATGTTGGTATTACATCAATGTTAAATCACCTACACTTGATAATTTTATTATCAAATGATGGTATTATATCAGTTATCACTTACATTTGATAATTCCATTCTCTTAGTAGTTACTAAGAGAATGCACTTGTTCTTAAGAAGTGCATGCTTAATTACTTGGAGGTAAAGAATCATGATGGCTGCATCTTCTTTTCAAATGGTTGGAAAAAAATCATTACAAGTGTATGTGTGTGTATATATACACATAGTCTATATGTGTATGTTATACATTTGTGTATATGCAGAGAGAGAGAATATGATGAAGCAAATACGGCCAAAAAGAAAAGGAAAAACGACTGCTAAGTCTAGACTGGGTCAAGCAACTAGAAACCAGGGAACAAATGTGGCCCACCTCTTGTTTTTGTAAATAAAGTTTGTTTGGAACAGAGCTACGCCTGTTCATTTGCATACTGCCTGTGGCTGCTTTTGCACTACAGCAGCAGAGATGAGTAGTTGCAACAGAAGACCAAGCCAGGAAAGAATATTTGCGAATCTTTGACAGAGAGCTTGCAATACCCTGATTTACATGAAAAGTATATGGAAGTTCTTTGCAGTGTTCTCATAACTTTCTTAAGTGTGTTTTTTAAAGTTAAAATTTAAAATAAATTCATAAAATAATCTTAAAATTATTTAAAATCTCAAATCACAAGTTTTCTCTAGCTGGCATTATTAAAAAGCTATCATGGATATAAATATACAGGCAAAGAGTATTAAAAAATTTAAGTTCCTATCAATGGGCTTATAGGAATAAACAGATTTAAAGACAAATGCTTCAGATCTGAAACCTCATACCAACTAGATAATATGTCTTCCCAAGCAACTGTTCAAGAAGAAAGAGACAAAACCTAGAATCTTTTAGGCTCTATAAAGTCAGTTCTAATAGGCTGTATAGACTGGTGGTTTAACCACAGCCTCGGAAACCCTAAAGTAGAGGACCCAGCATAGCCTCAGTCATCTTGGAAGTCGCAGGTAAGCTCCAGGGTGACTCTGTAAGGATCCCAACTGTCCTTCCTCTCTGCCATCACCTCTAATTACAAAACACAGGAAATGAGGTCACTCGGCACTGTGGTCCAATTTGCCTCTTGGACCCACTTTGTCCCTCTCTCCTTTATACTAAATAAATCCTTCTTACAACATCCAAGCAAAATGTTTCTCGCAAGGAAGATAGGAGATGGATAGAACCTACTTCTTTTGCAGTTGCAAACTACTGCATGGCATGTGTATTAGCTTTCAGTAGTATGTTCACTCCCTGGCTACGTTCATACATGAATTCTAAAATCAGCAGAATCAGTCTGTGTTTATTAAAAGCCCAATGAAGGAAAACTGATGTTGGTGCTTTGCCAAGACAGAGCAGTAAAGGAGGGGTAGGTGTCCTTTCCTCACAGGAGGAAGCTTACATCCTCACATGAACATTTTCCTAAAGACACAAAAAACTCACCCTCAGTGGGAAATTTACTGGCGCACAGACAACTTAATAAAATGATATACATAACAAGACAGCTTTTTCTGTGTGAAAATAAAAGTGCATATTTAATCAAAGTGCTAAAAAATCAGTGAGGGCTAGAAAATATTATCTGTACATGTAATTTCCAACCCAGAAAGTGTCACACACATACAATTTTTTAAATTATAATCTGATTATAGGACATCTGTAGTATATATCCTTTGGCAGACTATCAAATCCACTGCTCAGCTTTCTCCAATACTGACCCCCAGGTAATCAAAATAACTCAAGAATCCTGGCAGAACCATTAGCAAGCTTTTGCAGGCTGAATTAAGAGGACCCATGTTGTGCGTCCAGAATCTCAAGTGTTCATTAGATCAGATTTTGCGTAACTTAACTGGAATCACCAGTCACAGCATTCCAAGGGCTTAAACAGCCAGGCCCGTCTCCCCAGTGAAAGTCAGAATTGAATCTGCACAGCATGATTCTGACATCACTGTGCTGCAAGGTTAAAAAAAAAAAATTCCTCTGTGACAAGTTGAATGGAGATTAGGATTTCCCTCACTTGGTGCTATGTTTAAAAGCTTATGCACATCTAGCTCTGATCCTTATCTCCATATATATATTTTTTCTACACATTTTCTTGACAACACACATCTAAGAAAACATTTGATGGGTAGTTCTGGAGAACCATGTCAATCGTATGTCCCAGTTGGGTGGCCTGGTGTCCTTTTTTCCTGTGCTAATGACCTTATAAAATGCGGCACACATCACAGGACGAATGGGATTTTGCTCTTTGTCCCTATGTTAAATCTCACAGAGCTACTTAAAGGCCTGTCTTATTTATAATATCTGCTTCTTGCTTAACAAGATTGTTTATATCAGTAATACATAAGAAGGTCATGGGTAACTATATGCTGTTGGCTTATTGTTTCTAAGAAATGCATCTCTTTGTCTGAGAGGTGAGTGATTATAGTAGGTTCTAAGAGAGAACCTAAAATGAAGCATGTCTGTGCAGGGAGACCAATCAGCAACAGTGTCAACACTAATCCTCTTCTGATAGAAGGAGCTTGTAACACTGACAGCTTAATATCTATCTGTGTGGCTCAGTTGTCTGATATGTCAAACTCAAGGAAGGCATGGTGTGCTCTTGAAAAGACCAGGGAGCCAAATCTCATGGGGACTTTCATGTTTCCTGTCTCCCTTGCCAGATCAAATCACCCCAGCTTTGTCAACATGAAAGCTCCTCTAAGACATTAGTGCATCCCTGAGCAAACCCATTCAATTTGGCATTATGTGGTAGGTCTGCTCCAGAGTAATGAGTTAGACATCATATTCATAACTTTTCCGATGTTTAAAAGGAAACACCATTGGTGGAGGAACGTATTTACTTATGGATGGAAAACTCCATTTATAATAGAACCTGTTTGGCCTTTAACCCAACTTGAAATGTGTACAACCTCACTTTCACTATTAATTTTATTCTCTCTTCACCCCAAAAAGAGTGATGTTGAAGTTCTTGTGGCCAGTGGAATTCCATCATAATACAGTAACAATGAAAGCTATTTGTGAACCCAACCAAAACGAGCAGCAAACACTAACTCAGTAAGTTTTGATCATGAGGGTTTGTTAAATTATTGCAGTCTTTCAAGAGACTTTGCACAGGGTTTAGAAGCACCTCTTTCATACTGTGGGCAATGCAAATGTCAATTTCTTTTGCTTGTTTTCCCTTATTATCCCCTTGACTGAAATACACATTTAAGGACTCAACCAAAGATGTCTTCTCCTCTTGTTGTTTTGCATTTTACAACTTAGCTAACTGAACACTGTTTTGATTAACTCTAAGCTTACCTTCATAACCCCTTTACCCATTCATTCATCAGTTGCTCTGCTGAACCAAAAAAATGCAGAAAAAAGAAAAAAAGAGTAGCTCACATTATCTAGAGCAGTGGTGTCCAACATAATGCAAGAATGGAATTGTTCTGTATATACACCGTACAATATGGCAATCAGCAGCCACATGGGGCTATTGAGCACTTGAAATGTGGCCAATGAGACTGAAAGATGAAATATTTAATTTTAATAAATTTAAATCTGTAAAGCTATATGTGGCTGGTGGCTACCATATTGGAGAGAAGAAACTGAGAAAGTTAAAAGGAAAATACAAAAGTATGCATTCAACTTCCATCACACCCACCTTCTAGTGGAAGAGGAAGTAGAAGCTACATTTCCCAGATGATCATGCCACTAAAATTCTGAATTCAGTTAGGTTATGCTTATCAATATATTTATGCAGCATTTGAAGGCAAAAAGAAAACAGAAGGTATTTTCTTCTTTGTGCCTTGTTCTCTATTTCTATGGTTTAGAACCTTGCGGAAGTGTGAAGGTTTTCTGCTGCAGTCTTCAAGTCTTCATTCTCCAGCTTCCTGGGTATCTGTAGAGGCTTCATCAGGGGACTGCTCTTGACTCCCACATTGTTACTCCAGAGAGGGCTCAGAGCAAGCAGGAGAGTAGCTCTCTATTGTTTTAGAGTCATTTCTGGAGGCTGAGCCTAGAGTCCATTCCTTCAACACCTCTAATCATTTTAGAAGCATCTAATCTCTTAAGTATGAAGTTCGTTCCAGTTTATGCACCTGGAGTAGTTTGTTTTCTTCACTGACACTACCTGATGCAAGCAACTAAGATGATACATGTGAACTGAAATTTTTTAAACTCTTGTGACATCAAAAATGCAAAGAATGTAGCCACAGCTTTTCTGATTATCTATTGTGTCACCAATATTAATTTCTAATCTTACAAGAGTCTCCCTTTACTTTGAAACCTCCCTCTCTACCTTCTCTGCATATGTATTTATTGATTCACATTTATGTGTTGGGCAATCCAAGAGATATTGGGGGCACATGGATGCATCAAACACACAGTCTGCATGCTTTGACCTTACAGTATGATGGAGAACAAAATTAAGCCATTACAGTACAGTGGGCTCAAAGCCATGAGACAAAGGTGTACAGAAGTACAGATGGGGAGAACCTAACCCAAGTGACAACTATGCAAAATTCCCTGGGCAAAGGGATATGTGTAGACAGAGAAAAAAAAAATGAGTAGGATTAACCAGGCAAAAGCAGGTGGGATGAGAGAAGAGTATGTTCCAGATAGATTTGATCTTTTTAAGCATGAAAATAAAACTGTAAATTTCAGCAAGCTAGAGGCACTCCAAAGGTTTCTGCTGTGTTCTGAGATGAAGACAAATGATCTACAATTCACAGGCTATTCAGAGTCAACTTTAGCTTTGGGGCAAGTGGGAGCTTGGATCTCAGCAATGCTTACAGCGACTGCTGGATATATTTTAGAAGTATAGCAGGCTTTATGTAGACCAGTAGAACAAAGAAAAGAAAATGACTCTTATTGAAGAAATGTACGTTTCCTTTATCAGAGAGAAAGAACCTAGCTTTCCTTTCCCAAAAGCATGCATACCATTGGTAAAACTAGTAATTTAATTACCCCAAAAAGACAGCACTCAAAGGTCTGCTTTATCAAATGATAAGATTCTCTAAGTGTTGGCCGGGCGCGATGGCTCACAACTGTAATCCCAGCACTTTGGGAGGCTGAGGTGGGCGGATCACGAGGTCAGGAGTTCGAGATCAGCCTGACCAACATGATAAAACCCCATCTCTACTAAAAAGACCAAAATTAGCCGCGCGTGGTGACTTGCGCCTGTGATCCCAGCTACTCAGGAGGTTGAGGCAGGAGAATCGCTTGAACCTGGGAGGCAGAAGTTGCAGTGAGCTGAGATGGCACCACTGCACTCCAGCCTGGGCAACAGAGTGAGACTCTGTCTCAAATAAAAAGAAGAAGAAGAAAAAAAAAGATTCCCTAGTGAAATTCTTTTTTTTTTTTTTTTTTTTTGAGGCGGGTCTCCGCCTCTGTCGCCCAGGCTGGAGTGGGGGCCAGATCTCAGCTCACTGCAAGCTCCGCCTCCCGGGTTTAACCCATTCTCCTGGGCTCAGCTCCCAAGTAGCTGGGACTACAGGCGCCTCACCTCGCCCAGCTAGTTTTTGTAATTTTTGGTAGAGACGGGGTTTCCACCGTGTGTAGCAGGGATGGTCTCGATCTCCTTGACTCGTGATCCGCCCGTCTCGCCTCTCAAAGTGCTAGGATTACAGGGCTTGAGCTACTGCCGCCCGCTCCCTAGTAAATTCTTAATGCACCTGAACATAATCTTATATAAGAACATCCTTCTTGTAACCAGACATGATAATACGGACATAAGATGATGCCATTAATGACGCTTTCTTCCATCCACTTGGGGGGAGCTTAAAAAGAATCTCACTCACACATGAAATCATTTTGGAGACTTAAAATAAAGTGTACAAATCCCACAAATTTGAATAGGCAGCTTCATGTAATTTAATGCCGCTATATGTAACAGTTTAACTGGACAAGAACACACAGAAGGAAGAGTAAAAGATACTGTTTTCCAAGTTTTATTAGTTTCTTCCCAACTCATTCAGATTGTTATATATGTATCAATTCATAAGAGTAACTTAAATACCCTGTACCCTCAGAAAACTATTTCACCAAGATGCTGCTGCTAATGTACCCTCACTTGACCAAGAAGAAACAGATTTGCTTTATTTCTATTGTCACTGAATGCACGTTTATAATTTATAGAATGCTTCTCTTCTGCTTCTTTAATATAATAGAAATGTCTTCATGTTTATAGAAAAACAAGAAACTCACATCCAACTAACTCATTTTCAACAGGAAATGTGATGGACTAACATGCAAAGACTATATTACAAAGAGAATGCAAGGCAAAAATATCAGAATGGCATCTTCTGTTGGAAATAGAGTGTACTAAATATTTTTGGAGATTACACATCTGTCAGATAAGGCAAGTCCTTCCCATAAAGTGATAAGCTTCTCTCTTTCTTTGGGAAATGTACTTGCTGTCGCTCTTTGTTAATGAGCAAAATCAGTGACCCCTCCAGCTCAGAAAAGCCTCCTTCCTGATCACTGCCTCCACCACATCCCCACCCAGAAGACTAAATGAACCAGTGACAACAAAATGCTCTTGTGCCCTAGGCCCTCTATTTCTCGGAGTTTATAGACCACCTAACAATCAAAGCAGGGCAGTTGGGGGAGGCCGCCTTTGTCCCTGCTGTTACTTTGTGTTTTTTCTCGCTGGCTTCCCAATTCCCTCCGGGCACCATCATCACCATATCCCTCATGGCTAAACAGCCAGAGGCATGGGGCTTTCACTCCAAATTTCACGGCGTGATAAAATGCAGGGGCTGCCTCGCTGGGGATCTCAAAGCCCTCCTTTGTAGGCCTGGTTGAGGGTCAGGTTAAGTAGCGCATTTTGGCAGCAGGCATCTGTTTGTCTTCACTCCATGATCTTCCTAACAAGGGGGAGGGAGAGGAAGGCAAGCGGGAAAAGGAGACAGATTCAGAAAACCACCTTCACAGTGGCAAGCAAATTCCCTTCTGCCGCTTGACAGACTATGAGGCCAATGGAAATCCACTGCCTACCACACTGATGGGCCCACCGAATCAATTCGATTGAGCCGTGAGACAGGGAGCTTTTCCTTTCTTATAAGCTGAGGCCTCACTTGTTGCTCTAAAGAGAAAAAACAAAGCAAGACCCTTTCTTGCTCAGACTTTTTATAAAGAAAATGAACCTGTACAAAAAAGTGTTAGAAAGATCGCATTTCTTGTTTTTTTGTTTTTTCTGTTGTAATATAATCATAGAATTTTAAAATTTATTCTTCTCAATACAGAAACCCTGTTGCTATAATTGGGAGACATTTGCTAGTCAAGGCCAATAAAGAGCTCATTCTATTTAAAGAAAGCCTTTATGTAGAAAAGCTTTATAAGACATGATTAATATTAATTATTTCTACAAGTCATAGATGCAATTTCTACTCTGGAAAGAAACCAGTGGGTGGGGATTGTTCCCTAAAAACTCAAACCACTGAATATGACCAAAGTCAGTTGTTCTAATATAATTAAAACCTACATATCAATATTTTCTCAGAAAACAGAATTTTACTTGGTTCCCTGTGTCATTCTCTAAGAACAGATATTTACTTCCTCATGTCAGCCTATATGCAAGAACAATAAGCCTTTTAAAATTATGAGAAAATTAGTAGGAAATGATAAATAAGAAATAAGTAGGTCAGTCAGACGTATGGAGTATCCAGAAGAGTAAGGAATATCACAGGGGAGAAAGTAATAAAAAATAACATACTTCATGAATCTGAAGAGTCATTGTAAAAATCCTCAGATGCGGCCGGGCACGGTGGCTCATGCCTGTAATCTCAGCACTTTGGAAGGCCGAAGCGGGTGGATCATGAGGTCAGGAGATTGAGACCATCCTAGCCAACATGGTGAAACCCCATCTCTACTAAAAATACAAAATTAGCCAGGTGTGGTGGTGTGCACCTGTAGTCCCAGCTACTCAGGAGGCTGAGGCAGGAGAATCGCTTGAACCCAGGAGGTGGAGGCTGTAGTGAGCCGCAATCATGCCACTGCACTCCAGCCTGGGCGACAGAGCAAGACTCTGTCTCAAAAAAAAAAAAAAAAAAAAATCATCAGATGCAGACAGACACACACATGCACGCACATACACACAACACAAAGAAACAAAGGCATAAATTGCCAACTATCTAGCTCACCCTTGGTAAAGGAGGGAATAATCAGATGAGCAGAAAGAGGGAAAAGGAGGTATCACATGATATCAAATAGCATTCCTCACATTCATCTTCTCATTAAACCATTATTTCTGTGATCCCTTTTTTCTTCAAAGTGGATGATATTATTCCATCAATATTTTAAAAAGAAAAATAGTACCCATTGGAGAATCAGCTTCTTTAACAATTGTCACCACTGCTCCATTACAAATATCACACACACACAAATTCAAGACCTGCACATCAGGAGATGGAAATGCAAATTACACTGGTGTGCATACACACACAAATACAAAGACTATCTTATTGGAAGTCCTCATGGATTTCTTAAAGCCCATGGGAATATTATGTCAAGTACTAAATACACACCATCGTCAGTTCGGCCCATGAAAGTAAATGTCATTCCAAGGCAATGATTTTAAATTGTGTGGTGTTTAGGTAATCTGCTCATCTTTTCTAAAAAGCATTCATCAAAATTCCCCGAAAACTGATTTAAGGTTAATGCTTAGAGTTCTAGATAGGCATCCATTCTGCGCGGTTTTTTTTGTTTTGTTTTCCTTTTGTCAGGGATTTTATTTTATTAGGTCAGGGGTTTGCAATAGGGGCAAAGGAAGAAATACAGAGTTTATTTTAAGATTGTAATGTAATTCTAGAGTAAATTAGGAAAGTTTTATGTATAAAATCTCACAATAAAATAAATACAACATATTTACAATTCTATCTATACCATTAAGACTTGTACACAAATGTTCCTTACAGCATTATTCATAATAGCCAAAAAGTGGAAACAAATTTCATAAATAATCACTGACGAATGAAAGAACAAATAAAATGAAAAAAGAATACATGGAAATATTATTTGGCAATGAAAAGAAATGGAATACTAAAGCATGCTACAGTATCAATGGGCCTTTACAATATTATGCTAAGTAAAATAAAAAACCAGATAAAAAGATCACATGCTGTATGATTCCATCATTTATATGAAATGTCTAGAATGAGTCAATCTATGAAGGGAAAGAAAATAGATTAGTGGATATGTAGGACTGAAGGAACTGGAGGGAAATGGGAGTGACTGCCAATGGCTATGGGATTTTCTGGGGTAGTGATAAAATATTCTACAATTCTGCTGATAATTGCAAGACTATAAATACATGAAAAACCAATGAACTGTTTAAATGGCTAAATTGTACAGCATGTGAATTATATTTCAAGAATGCTATTAGGCAAAAAAAAGAAGTTTCTAAATTCACCAGTATATACATATGTAATTTATATTGAACAATGATTAAAATGTACTGACTTTTCCTGCCAAATAGATTGTAAGTTAAAATTCAGTGATCTTCAACTATCCCATTTTGAATAGATTGATATTGTCAAACATGTCTATTCCATTCAATGGACTAAGCATGTGGATCGGTGTCTCTTAAAGTGTGGGTTTGGTCCTCCCCTCTCCCACACTCCACCAAGATTAGGATTGAGCAGGTGTGAAGTCGCAGCCAGAAAAATGCATCCATAGGCACCCCAGGTGATCCTGATGCAGGCTGAATTACATGAAGTCTGAGAATAGATCCTGAACACATAAAAATGGGGAACTTTATAAAGAATTTTCAATGTCTCCTCTTTCGTGTTAATTTTGAATAATAATTTCTCATGCAACATAACCGTTCAAAAGCAATAATTCTAGAAAATGTTAGACAGCAATTACATTACCTTAAGCTTTATGAGACAATTGAAACACAGTTTTTTCTAGGTGTTGATGACCTAGAGGAAAATGACCATTTGAAAAATTAAAAACTTAAGAGACATACCAATGCAAGAATTGGCACTCAAATGAACTCCTAATAATGCATATAGAGAAGGTTTTTATTGAATAAAATAGAAGTGTTTGCAACTCAGAATCATCTACCCTTCTTAAATGTCAATTTAACAAAATAATGTATCATTTAAAGATACTGGTGACTAAAATTTTCAGTACAAATCATGTGTTGCATTAATAAATTGGGCCCTTTCATTTTGTGTTATGCTATTGTTCCATTCTATTTGAGGACTAAGCTCTGATTCTTTCCTGTTGTCCAAATTCCTACCTAAGAGCCCTAGGGAGTCATGCCCTACAAACCGTAAGTTCTCATTAGATGGGCTTTATTTAACTCTATATATCGTGACTTATTTTCCAACCTGATTCTGGCATAACATCATGAGACAAGGAAGAAAATCAAAATATTTTACCCCCAAAATACGTTTTTTGTTACATTTTGAAATGGCCCTGCAAGCCATCCTTTGTGAGGGAAAATGCATGTCTGTAAAGAATCCCTATTAACATAGCTAGACCTTTACCTTCCAGTCTACCACCTTTTAAAGGGTCTGAATAGGAAACATTTGTCATCTATTGTTTCTAACAGCAGCCACTGTGAGACTTCAAAAGAACTTTGGTCTCCTCAATCTTTTATCTTAACCTGAACATTTCCTTTCCATTGATTCCAGGTCTTTAGACAAAAACTCAACCAACTGTCAATCAGAAAATGTTTAAATTTACCTATAGCCTAGAAGTGCCACCACCCACCCCCCAACCCTGCCTCCGCTTCGAGTCGTTCAGCCTTTCTGAACCAAACCAATGTATTTCTTAAATGTATTTGATTGATATCTCATGCCTCCCTAAAATGTATAAAATCAAGCTGCACCCCGACCACCTTAGGCACATATTCTCAGGAGCTCCTGAGGGCTGTGTCATGCGCCGTGGTCACTCATACTTGACTCAGAATAAATCTCTTCAAATATTTTACAGTTTGACTCTTTTGATCGACATACTTGTGTTTAAGATTTAGCTTGATGAAAATACCGTTATGCAGAGGACCATTCAGCCTGTAAAGTAAAAATAATAATAAAGTTCAAAGCCTCCACCAGCTCAATGGACCCCACCTCAGCCACGGGGTCCCAGATAAACCTGAAAAATTAGCTCAAGTCATGACAGGAAAGAGGGGACGGACATGCCTCCTTCCTTTGGAGTTTAGGCACAACTGACCAGAATTCATATTAGCATGCGGATCTTAAGACTGACAAAACAGACTCTTTGTAGCAATAAGATACCCAACTCCAGCCTGACCCTAGTATGGTATCACATGACAGATAGCAGGCCCTGAAAAAAATAAAAGTATTTTACCTCAAAATATATTTCTTTGACATATTCTGGAATAGCATATTCTGGAATAGCCTTGTCTAAAGCCATCTCTTGTGGGGAAAATTTGCATTCTGTAGAGAATCTCCTTCCCTTATTAGTTCTTTTCCAGAGAATCTGACACCTTTTAAGGTCCAATAAGAGGCATTTACCATCTATTGTCTCTGAAGCCTGCTCCCTGGAGGCTTCACCTACATGACAAGAACTCCGGCTTCTTCAACCCCACTGTCCTTACCTTAATTCAAGCATTTCTTTCTGCTGACTTCAACATTTCAGGCAGAGCTTAACTCTTTCAACCAATTGCCCATCAGGAAATCTTTGAACCCACCTATGACCTGGAAGCCCTCTGCTTTGAAATGTTCTGCCCTTTCAGGCTGAACCAATGTACATCTTCCATGTATTCATTTACATCTTTGCTTGTAACTTCTTTTTCCCTAAAATGGATTGAGAAGCTGCAACCCAGCCACCTTGGGCACATGTTCTCAGGATCACCTGAGGCCATGTCATAGGCCACGGTCCTTAACTTTGGCAAAATAAACCTCTACATTGATTAAGACCTGTCTCCGATACTTATTGGTTTACAAACCTTAACATTATATTAGATGGGTTTCCCATGTGTAATTTCAAAATGCAATGCTTTCACTGTAAAAGAACTCAGCTGCAAACACATGCCCCTCAATAGGCAGCTCAAAGTTCCTCCAGGGAGAAACACTGAGGCAGAGGTGAAGCTGGGAGCTGAGTGCAACATCGACGAAAGCTGGGAGCTGAGTGCAACATCGACGAAGGGAGTCCAGGCATCGTGTTGTCCAGCAGGAGGGGAAATGGCCATGTCTCAGCAGAAAAGAGGAAGCAAAGAGTTTTCTGCAGGTGTCGGCAGAATGTGAATTGACAAAGATTCTCAACTTCACCTTTCTGAAGAAATATTTCTCATGTGGCCCCTCAGACCCCATGCTCAAAACACATGCACCTTTCAGTCAACCTAATTTCAGTAAACATCCTACATAGCAGTAGATTTACCTGTCTGGACTTTGTGTTTTTACTATTACTTCCCCTCTTCATTTTTCTCCACTCTTTCGAATGTGTTCTCTTTAAGCTTTGTTGTTGTTGCTGTTGTTTCCATTTATTTTAGTTTTAGTTTTAGTTTAGTTTAGTTTTGTTTTGAGACAGGGTTTCACTCCTGTCGCCCATGCTGGAGTTCAGTGGTGCTATCTTGGCTCACTGCAGCCTCAACTTCCCAGGCTCAAGCGATTCTCCCACCTCAGCCTTCTGAGGAACTGAGACTACAGGTGCAGGCCACCATGCCCGGCTAATTTTTTTTGTACTTGTGGTAGAGATGAGGGTTCACCACATTGCACAGCTGATCTCAAACTCCTGGGCTCAAGCAATCTGCCTGCCTCCAACTCCCAAAGTACTGTTATTACAGGTGCAAGCCACCGCACCTGTCCTGTTTCAATTTATTTTGAAGCCCAACTTTCACTTCTAAGTGAAGAAATGTGAGCTCAAACCCTGTCTGAGTCCACACAACTGGGTCCACCCAATACAGTTTTTCATGTCTTTCCTCTGATACAAGAAGATTTTCAGGGCGTGGAGTGGGGTGGGGAGTGTTATATACAGATGAATTCCTTAGTAATAAACTTGTCTAAGAAGATTGGAAACTCCATGACTAAAATTCCACTGAATCCTTCAGGGCGAAATAATCTTGGGAGATAAGAAGACTGGTGGCTATGACACTTTATGAGAAATGTCTGTAACAAAATTTCAGCTTTGTCGACAGCCTTCCACGTGCTTACACATACCACCCGATATTGGCAAATCTACCAAACCAGTCTACCCCTTGCACAGCAAATGAACAATGTGAGTTTCTCTACAGAGTGGATTCCCAGAAAGATCCTTCCATCTGATTCTGGAAGGATGATAGCTTGTTTTCAAAATCCCCATAATTTATTTTTCCAAAAGAGATAAGAATATATATCTAAGTATATCTAAGCATTTACCTTTATGAGAATTTTTGCCTAGGGGAGAAAAGTTGAGCAATATGACACAAGGTGTCTACCATAGTTTTATCCTTTTTTGTTGTTCTTGAGACGGAGTCTCACTCTGTCGCCCAGGCTGGAGTACAGTGGTGTGACCTCAGCTCACTGAAACCTCTGCCTCCCAGGCTCAAGCTGTTCTCCCATCTCAGCCTCCTGAGTAGCTGGGATTACAGGCACCCGTCATCATGTCCAGGTAATTTTTTTATTTCAGTAGAGACAGGGTTTCACCATGTTGGCCAGGCTGGTCTTGAACTCCTGACCTCAGGTGATCCACCCCCCTCAGCCTCCCAAAGTGGTGGGATTACAGGCGTGAGCCACCGTGCTGGTCCAGTTTTATTCTTTTAGGTTAATAATAAAGAGCGAAAGTAAAGATGGTGAGTCTAGCAACAGGGCAATAAACATAGGACAGTCAAAGAAGACATCTTTATTTGAGACATGGTTTTACTCCTGTCACTCAGGCTGGAGTTCAGTGGCACGATCTCAGCTCACTGCAGCCTTGACCTGCCATGCTCAAGTGATTCTCCCATCTCAGCCTCCTGAGGAGGTGGGACTACGTGTGCATGCCACCACCCGTAATAGGCATGCCATCACCTGTAGTAGCCACCACCTGTAGTAGGCAGATAAAGTAGGATTTTGTGGGCCTAGTGATTTTGGAAACCATGGCTAGGCTTTTAAAGTCCTTTGAGAATTGCTACATTGAAGTGATACTGTATTTCTCAGCATGAAAATAAATGTGAACACTAGCACTCATTTTTCATCTTTTCATGGCTACAATAGAAAGCTTCATATCTTTTGTGATTACAATTATAAGTAAAGGCTAACCCCCTTCCCCACCAAAAGGTGGAAGCCTTGAGAATAAAATCCCATTTCAAAAGAAGATTTCTGGCCAGGCATGGTGGCTCACGTCTGTAACCCCAGCACTTGGGGAGACTGAGGCGGGTGAATCGCTTTGAGGTCAGGAGTTCAAGACCAGCTTGGCCAACATGATGAAACCTCATCTCTATTGAAAATACAAAAATTAGCTGGGCGTGGTGGTGCACACCTGTAATCCCACCTACTTGGGAGGCTGAAACAGGAGGATTGCTTGAACCCAGGAGGTGGAGGCTGTAGTGAGCCGAGATCGTACCACTGCACTCCACCCTGGGCTACGGAGTGCGACCCTGTCTCAAAGAAAAAAAAAAAAAAGAAGATTTCACAGGGCATTTGCAGGCTGCCAATGAGATCGAGGTGGAGGGTTCGATCCTTGTCTAGGGAACAATTTGTCATGAGCATAGAACGCTTTGTTCTACCATCAAAGGCAGAAATGTACTATTCACCTTGCATAGGCAGGGTGTCTCAGTCTCCACGCTACTGATATGCAGGACTTATCCATAAGCCTTTGTTGTGGGGGGCAGTTCTGTGCATTGGAGGATATTAGCAACTTCCTTGACCTCTACCCACACGATACTAGTAGCACTTCCATCCTCACGTGCGAAAGCCCAAAATGTGCCAAAACATTGCCAAATGTCCCCCAGGGACAAGAACTGTCCTCGGGTTGAGAACTAGTGATATAAGGTACAAGCTTATAAGTAAATAAGCACAAACCCATCACCACCATGCGGAAAGGTATTCAGAACAAGTCTTTCTGGTTATGACTCAGAACCCTCATCTCCACAATACTGATTTCCCAATAACACAATCCAGATGGAAATTCTAAGAAAGGGCTAACTCAAGTAGGCTAGGAGAGAAGCAATTCACTGGCACCTCAATTCAAAGGATGACAGAAAAGAGCAAGCAAAATATATAGCAAGTCGCACTAACACTTGAAAATAACTTGAGAGGTTTCAAACAATTCCCACAAATCTACACTGCTTTGAAGCGTATTTCTGTGGTAATTCTAGAATCTTGATGTAAAAAAAAAGTGAACTCTTAGCTTTTGAGTGAGTTGAGTATACTGTCAGCTTAGTAGCTATTTTAGAGACATTTTTCCTCTTAGCTACAAGCAGTAAGCAAGTGCAGTTCCTATGTTCAATCTCCTTAAGAAAAGACCTGAGACTTCATTAGGGTGAATGACAGAGGAGGAAATGAATCGTTACATAACCCAAATTCCCTCATTATACTCTTTTGAGCCAAAAAAGCATCTTAAACCTATACCTTTTAATAATTTCTCATTTCAACACCCTGACATGCTCTATGCAGCTTAGGCATCTCATTAGGGGCAAATAATATCATCAGAACTTCCCATCTCCACAAAGCATTTGAAATCCAGTGAGTTTATTAAATGGCATATATGTTATAAATTGATAAATGTCATAAATTGATAAACTGTATAAATGTTATAAATTGATAAACTGTACAAATATTATAAACTGATAGACAAAACAATTAAAATAATGCTTCCGGGATGAACTAATCTTCATAGTGGAAAACAAATTATATGCCTCCAAAGTGGACCAATATAATATATTAAAATAGAACAATTAGCCGGGCGTAGTTGCTCACACCTGTAATCCCAGCACTTTGGGAGGCTGAGGCAGGTTGACCACCTGAAGTCAGGAGTTCGAGACAAGCCTGGTCAACATGGTGAAACCCCGTCTTCACTAAAAATACAAAAATTAGCCGGGCATGGTGGTGGGTGCTTGTAATCCCAGCTTCCCAGCTACTCAGGAGGCTGAGGCAGGAAAATCGCTTGATCCTGGGAGGCGGGGTTGCGCCACTGTACTCCAGCCTGGGGGACAAGGCAAAACTCCGTCCCAAAAAAAAAAAAAAAAAAAGAACAATTACATGGAAATTATTGTGTGACTGAGTAAACAAATTTAACTGGATCAGGTAAATGCCATAAAAATGCAATAAACATTCAAACTAATAACTATTTGCCATAAATCTAGTCTAAAATAATGACATTAATTTAAAAATTGCTGTATCTAAGTTGAGGAGTTAAAAATTGTTTGTGTTAATTTTTAGTTCTTTATATTTGGACTATTGTTCATAAAAGTAATATCATAGAAATTACACTTATTCTCAAGTAACAATATTATTTTAACAATGCTTTCATGAATCTCCAAATGTCCAGATATGCTATTAAATAGCCAGTTTTGACATATATACTTTCTATCTTCCTATAATTTTGTTGATGTCTTTGTTCAGTAAATGCAAAGATTAGTCCTGTGGGATGTTAAAGAACACTACCAGCATCAGGTGCACTCTAGGTGTTTAGTAAAGAAAAACTGAATCCAAGAGAGAATAGCCACTTAGACACCTTTTCTTTGATATAAAGGACCAATAAACGGACAGAGAGTCTCCCCAGTCAGCACCTCCTTTATCAGCCTCCATTAAAATGGTTCCAATACAGAAAGGTGTTAAGAAGTGAAAATCCACTAGACACACGCTTCACTACCCTCGTCTACTGCTCCCCCAGGAACGACACCCAAATTCCTTTAGTGCCCAGAGTATTCACAAAAGGGCCGGTCCTGACCTCCAAGATGTTTCACAAAATATAAAGTCAAATCTATTGTCTACATCTCTGATGGTGAGAGACAGGTATGGATGGAAGCGTTGAGAGAAAACAAAATGTCAGGGTTTATTAACCCCAAGTAAGAGCCAGAAGAGTCCCAATTTTACTGCGGAGGATTTTATAACCCAGGGAGTTGACATATGTGGCTATCTCTAGGGCACTCTATCTTGATAGTGACAAAGCTAGAACTTGAAGACATGCCTCATCATGGCCAGCCCACCATCATCCCCAGGGATTCACCGATGAGCCATCTTATCAACATGGTCCACAG
Source organism: Rhinopithecus bieti (assembly GCF_001698545.2). Classification (NCBI taxonomy): domain Eukaryota; kingdom Metazoa; phylum Chordata; class Mammalia; order Primates; family Cercopithecidae; genus Rhinopithecus; species Rhinopithecus bieti. Next base: position 60,382 of record NW_016814066.1, on the reverse strand, counting down.
AGGGAGGACCTACCATTCCCATTCCCATCTCCTTCTCCGCTTTATTTGTTGCCATACGCCTTATGATCCTCTCATATCCATGAGGACAAGACTTTTGTCTTTGTCTCTATCAGTATCCCCAAGAATACCTGGCACAAGCAGTAGGTACTCAGTGAATGAATACAATAATAAAATTCCATCAACCCGAGTCTTAACATGTCCAAGTTCCCCAATTTAAAATTTCTCAACAATGGTAACAGTCATCTCAAATTTTGCCTGCACAAAATGGTGCTCCAACAAGTCCCATCCACTTCTGAGCTACACCTTCTGGGTGTAACAGCCTGCTGAGCCCCAATCTGGGGGTTGCAGTGAATTTCCCAGGAAGCCAATCAAGTTCAAGGTGGCCCCTCACTTGTAGGAGCCCCTTCCATGGCACTGGAAGAGACTCAGACAATGTGTTCACACGCAAATTATAAAATTTGCAAAATTAACCTATTTTCTTTTTTTTAAAACTACATAAGCTTGCATCTCACACACCTAAATCCTGTAGAAGTGACAGGCTTCATATTTGACAATGACTTGCCCAGTGTTACTTGTGTCTACTGCTTATGATAGTTTCCTGGGGGACCCGTAAGTAGTGTAATCCTCTTGAGACTTCAACTTTTTCTGGAGGTTCCAGTTCTCCTGGGTCCCTCCTGGCATTTCCAGGCAGCTGCAGAACAGCCTTGCTAAACCATTGCTTTGGAATGTGCTGATAAACACATCTGCTGGTGCATTTCCCATTTTCTGTTTCTGAGGACATCCTGAAGCCTTCTTGGATAATCAGGAGCAGAATCTGAACATGTCAAATCATATGTATTTGTAAATGAGAACAGTATGGTCAGAAATCAGAGCCAGAAGATGGGTTAAATAGAACAACTGTAGGCATTTCAAGAGGACAGCAAAAAAAAAAAGAGAGGGTTGAAGATATCCTACTATAAAATATCATCTGAAAAAGATAAACAGGCTAGGCCAAGGTGGGTGGATCACTTTAAGTCAAGAGCTCGAGACTAGCCTGGCCAACATGGTGAAACCTCATCTCTACTAGAAATACAAAAATGAGCTGGCAATGGTGGTGGACACCTGTAATCCCAGCTACTCAGGAGGCTGAGGCAGGAGAATCTTTTGAGCCCCGGAGGCGGTGGTTGCAGTGAGCTGAGATAGCGCCACTGCACTCCAGCCCAGGCGACAGAGTGAGTGAGACTCTATCTCAAAAAAAAAAAAAGATACAGGGGCTGATGAGAATGAATTATCGCCCACAGGAGGCTGTCCTTTTGACCACACTGCTGAATCAAAGTCAAAGGAGAGGTGTAGACGGGGAAAAAAAATCCAATTTGTAGTCACAGAGGGAGTACTGGGTGAAAAACATTTTGAAAAGGAGTCGGGGCTCAACAGAACTAGTTTATCAATGAAAGACATTTCAAAGCCTTGAAAGAAAAATTACTAATGCCCATTGCTAATTAATCATTCTACAGATTCTCATGCAAATGTTCTTTGGATGGCTTTGATCTGCACTGACACCTGAAAGAAAGCACACAGTGTCTCCGGACGGGAGCGATGCCTGGGAGGCAATGGCATGTGTGGGTACACAGCCCCCTGTATGATCCCCTAATACCCTGGGAACTCTGGTGCCGCTGAGGGCGGCCAAGCCACAGAAAGCAGGGCTCCAGCCCAGCCCATGCTAGGACCTCGGAGATGGCTCCACTGTGGCCCTTTACCTCCCAAACCACAAAACACACACCCTGATCAAAAGCAGATGGCCTTCCCATGCCCTCGTCCTTAACACCAATGCAAATCGCCTCCCAGAACTGTTCAATACTCCCATACGCACTGAAAGGAGAACTGAATATGTTAAGGCCTTGAAGAATTGGGGAGAAAATGTTAAATAAAATTAACTAGATATTGGCAAAGTAACAAAACTGTGTGCCTCATAGATAGAAAAAAAAAAAGACTACTTGGGGGAAAATTAAAAAGGAAATCCTTTTTTCAAAGCTATGTTCCTCAGCAATGGGTAGCCAAGTGTCTTCAATTTCATAGTTTTTTAACCTGAATTTATAACAGGGGTTTGTCTGAGAGACAGACCTCATTTAAAATTTAAAATTAATGTTGGAAATCAAGAAACGATTTCCCAAGTTTGAGATCTCTCCACTGGCTTCCACAAAGTCACACAATAATAAAACATTTTGGAGTGGGAAATTGCTCGTACAAAACTAGACAGATTGCTGCCTTCCTATCCATGTGGAATAAACTCCTGTCTGCCTAGTAGTTTAGCTGACATTTCATTTACTTTCCTAAAGTTTCAACCACAATTAGTGATCAAAGACATCAGGGGTCCTGTCTCCCTAGGGTGTACTCCCAGGGAACATTCATTTTAGACTGCGGGTAAAGAAAACAAGGAAGTCGTTGGCACTGGCCTGATGTGCGTTTATTTTGTATTTACTTGGTTTTTTGTTTTTGTTTTTTTTTTTTTGACAGAGTCTCACTGTGTCACCCAGGCTACCATGTAGTGGTACAATAACAGCTCAGTGATACCTACATCTCCTGGGCTCAAGCAATCCTCCACCTCAGCCTCCTGAGTAGTTAGGACTACCAGCATGCACCACCATGCCTGGCTAATTTTTTTTCCTCACTAATTTTTGAAATATTTTTGTATAGGTAGGGTCTTGCTATGTTGCCCAGGTTGGTCACCAACACCTGGCTTCAGGCGATCCTCCCACCTCGTGCTCCTGAAGTGCTGAGATTACAGGTGTGAGCCACTGCACCTGGCCTCCCACGTACGTTTAGTTTCTGATTTTGGTTTTTAGGAATGATTCGACATGATATACATATTCATAAGAAACAGCAAAATAACCTAAAATGGAAGTTAGCAAGAAGAAATAAGAGGGAATGAGGACATCAAGTGTAATCTATAAAGAGTTTGATACCAAACTACACTCTACTGAGTCCTCAACACCCACTGAATATAGGCCACAAATTTGGATTTCAGCTTCCTAATCTCTAACAGGAAAAGAAGAATTTGATCAATTCCTACAATGCGAGTATTCACATAATTTAAAAGCATGCAAGGAACCTGGAAGAACAATTGTTCCCAATATAAAATCTAAAAAGAATTTTCTTCTGAAGTTAAGAAATATTACATTCTAACAATAGAAGGTACTCAAGTATCCTCACCATGGCAAGGTTGAGGAGTTTCATAGAGCTCTTCTTCACAGCACGCCTCACACAAGGATAGAATCTCACCACAGCAAAGTCAATATCATCAATTCTACAGGGTCCAACAAATCATGTGAGCATAACCAGTCCTCTGTCAACCTGGACCAAACCAATCTTTGTGTGTATTTATTTAATTAAATTTATTTATTTATCTATTTATTTGTTTTTATTTTTGAAACAGACTCTTATTCTGTCACCCAGGTTGGAGAGCAGAGACACAATCTCTGCTCACTGCAACCTCTGTCTCCCGGGTTCAAGCGATCCTCCTGCCTCAGCCTCCTGAGTAGCTAAGACTACAGGCACGCACAACCACACTTGGCTAATTTTTGTATTTTTAGTAGAGACAGAGTTTCACCATGTTGGACAGGCTGGTCTCAAACTCCTGGTCTCAAGTGATCCACCCGCCTCGGCCTCCCAAAATGATGGGATTAAAGGCATGAGCCACTGTGCCCAGCCGTCATGCTTACTTCGAACACTGAGTATAATTCAGTATTATTATACTCTCACTCACATTAAGATCTGTTTCTTTTGTTCTTGCTTTTATCATCTGCTCATCTCTTCATTGTAGTTGTTTTAGATTTGGTCATTTTGGGGTGAAAGAAGAAATAGGGCTCAACCTGTAGCTACTGGAACAGGTCTACATGAACCCACTGTCATTTTGCTTGGATGCTCTCCTAGATTGAATGCTCTCCTGGACTGACAGCCTAGTAACCAGATAGTGGATTCTTGTTATCTACTGCAGTAAGTGAAGTGGTGCCTCCATCCTTGGAGTCATCCTGGACCTCTCTCCTCGCAATTTCAATCTTTCAGCAGATCCTGTAGGCTCCACCTTGAAAATACTTCCCCACATACCTACAATCTCTGCCTTACTTCCTCCAGGTTTCTGCTCATGTGTACAAATACACATGACCTTTTTACCTTACTTGTTGGAAAATAAACACCCCGCCAAACCCTAGTTCCCCTTATCTGGCTCAATTTTTCTCCCTTGTTCTCCTTACTAACCATTGTACTTTAATTGGCTCATTGCGTTTTTTTGTCTGTCTCACACTAGAATGGAGTTTCATGTGGGCACGGGATGTGTCTGTCTTTTCACTCTATGGTCCAGAGTCCATAACAGCTTTCAGCACACAGTAGGTATTCGATAAATGTCTAGTGCATGAGTGAAGAAGGAGACAGCATGACACAGCATGACATGGGGCTGCAGATAGGAAGCCAATGACTTTTTTTTCCTGTTAAATTGTACTGAGTAGTAAGCATGATGCCACAGGTGAGGGATTCAGTAGTGACCAGAACTGACACGCCTGTAGCCCTCCAGCCAGCTAAATCCCTTGGCACTGATCCTGAAAGGCACAAAATTCATGGTTGTGAATATGAGCCTGAGCCTCAGATCCTTCTCTGTCCTTACTCTCAACTTCAAGTCACCCAGCCCCAGGGCGAGAGCTGACACTGCCTTTGTTAAGCCTGTTCCCCTGGTTCTTGAAGCCAAATTTGGTCTTATGTCTCCCATGGGTCTGTATCAGGAGGGCAGATGATTCTGGCACAATACTTCAGTATAAACAAACCACATGTGTAACCAAAAGCAACCAATAAAACTAAGTACAAACGTCCCCAGCAAAGACAATCTGTGCTCTGCTACTAAGGAACAGAATTCCATAAAGGAAAAAAGAGAGCTGTGGTTTTCTTGAAGGTCTATCTCTATTCCATTCGCCTGTATAGATATTTATCTCAGTAACCAAGTATGTTTTGACCTACTGCTAAAATTCACCACCATGGGAACTAAAATAAAACAAAAGTCTTTTACAACAAGCACAGATTTTACAAACCTCGATTCTTGCTTTCATCTCTCATTTTATTCACCAAGTATATAAGGGCAGTACACTTTCTAAAGAATTAACCCTAAGGAGCCTTTAACATCTCCAGAAGGGCACAGTCCATAAAGCGCCACCCTGTGATTCCTGTCGCGTGACTACTGCTCTCAGTAGCGGTGGTTGACATGATTTCCCATCTGTTCACTGCTCTAGAAATAGTCTACAAGTTCCTTAAATCAGGGTCTGTGTGTATCATTCAAGTTTGTCAAGCTAAGCTCATTGGGAATGGAATCGCACTCTGACATTTGCTTTTGTACAGCCTGCAACCTCACGTGACCTTAATTTTCAAACGGTTGAAAAAAATAATATTTGAACACCTGATAATCATATGAAAATCAAACATCAGTGTCCCAAAAACGAAGTTCATTGGGATGAGCCATGGCCATTCTTGCAGACTGTCTACTGGCTGGGCTTCACCGCTATGTCAGCGAGCATCAGGCAGTTCGCCCAACGTATTTGGCACGCAAGGATCTGTTTTGTGGAATAGATATGAATTTTTCATGGACTGATGAGAGAAGGGGGAGGTTTCTGGAGATTCAAAGCAACTTCATTTAAGTCACTTTATTTCTATTATATTACATAAATATATATAATATATAATTTTTATATATATAAATATATATAAAATACATTATAAAAAGCTCACCATGATGTAGAATCAGTGTGAGAGCCCTGAGCTTGTTTTCCTGCAACTAGACAGTTCCATCTGGGGGTGATGGGAGACAGTGACAGATCATCAGGCATTAGATGCTCATAAGGAGCCTGCAATCTAGATCCCTCACATGTGCAGTTCACAACAGGGTTTGTTCACACTCCTATGAGAATCTAATGTTGCCACTGATCTGACCGGAGGCGGAGCTCAGGTGGTGATGTGAGCCATGGTGAGTAACTGTAAATACAGAATAAGCTTTGTTTGCTCACCCAGCACTCACCTTTTGCTGTGCAGCCTGGTTCCTAACAGGCCATGGACCAGGAGGGGTCCGAGGCCCTAGGATTGGGGACACTTGAGACACATCACCACAATCATGCTACATCGTCACACTGAGTAGTTGCAACAGAGACAACTCTGTCCCAGGAAACCCCAAACACTTGTCATCTGGCCCTTTAGAGAAAGAATCTGCCAGCCCCTGGTCTAATTTATCTCCTCCTCCCCACAGTGCAGCAAGGACCTAGAACATAGCTGATGTTCATCAATGTTTATTAAAACGAACTGAAATTGTCAGCAAAACTCTGACCTCTGGAAATAGTCTGAGATCCCCCAAATTATTATTATTTATCTTATAAAGCATTTCTAATACAATTAGCAAAGGCTCTAGCAATTACAAAGCAAGCTCATCTCTCATAGAAAGTTCCCCGGCTAGGAAAAACTGGAGAAGGTAATTTTATCTGATGGTATATCATTCAGTCCAAGCCCCTGAAAACATCAGTGTTATGAGTAAGTAGAACCATGGAATCGTTTCTTTGATTCCAGGAATCCTAGAATCAATGCCCAACACCATTATCGCACACACGAGCATTAGCCCTTGCCAAGGGTAGCACCTGGTAAATATCAGGAATGGAGCTAAGGAATCAGAAAATTGAAAGAGGCCCCAATTTCTATGCCTGCAATATCTGACCAAGCCACTACCTGCACATCTCCAGCACCTTCATAAGACATATTTTTGCATTTCTGCAAATGTGTCAAATTGGGAGAAAATCCTTCCTCATATCAAAGCAGGGCTAAACCTGTTGCCTCTATACCTTTGATCCAGCAGCAATGGTTAAAAGCACAGGCTGATACATCAGAATGCCTCGTTGTGAAATGTCCTGTGAGCTTGGCAAATTGTGTAGCCTTTCTCTGCCTCAGTTTTCTTGTCAATACAATAGGGACAAAAGCATACCTGTGAGTCTTGCCCAACAATATTTAAGGCACCTACTTTCTTGGTTCCTTTCATGATACGAGTCAGCCATACCCTGTCCATCCAGCTGCTTGGAACCTTTACTGCCCTCATCCTTTGGGACAGACGTTCCATTTTCCTTTATGCCCTGAGCCACTCATTCATCCTCATCTAAATTGCTAAGCTTTTCTACTGAAGTTATTGCAATTATTGCAAATATCTTCTTACCCATCTCCCTGCCTCCTGAGTCTCTACAAATTGGTTCTTCCCATGGAAGCCAGTACCTTTGTGCATGGCATGGATCCCTGTTCTACAAAGTTCAGGCTCTTGGGAACACAGTTCTCGAAGCCATGCATGACTTGACAAGCTCACCCCCCGATGTGAGGCTCTTGGTATTCACCCCCAGATGACCATATGTTCCCCCAATGAGCCAGTACCTCAGGTTCCCCAGACACATGCTGAGGGAGTCTGTGCAGTAAGAAATCTGGTCTCACTCAAAGAGAGGTCTGTTGTCCCTATCCCTGGGAGGCAATCTCTAAACTTGGGATGTCCTGAGTGGTAGATGTCTTTGTTATTCATGGTGCCCCTAGGACCATGCCTGTTAGTTTTTGCTAGTTAGGAGACACCTGGTAGAGCCCCTCCAGGCCAATTAGTATGAGCTCAATCTCCAGAGAAGTGGGAAGGGGGCAGGCAGAGATTGATTTTAACCACATGGGTCATAGCTTGATTAATCATGCCTACAGCATGAAACCTCAGTAAAAACTCTGGACACTGAGCTCACCTGAGCTTCCCACATTGGTGATATTTCGTGCATGCTACCATGTGTGGAAATGCATCCTGAAAACAATGGGAGCTTCACATTGGGAACTTCCCCAGACTCCACCCTGTGAACTCCTCTTTAGGCTGGTTCAGATTCAGATCATATCCCTGTAACAGATGTGAGCCTTAGCATAACAGCCTGCAGTGAATCCTGGGGGCATTTTTAGCAAATTGCGAAACCTGAGGGTGGTTTTGAGAAACCTGTAACTTGTGGTTGGGCAGACGTCTTGAACATACTTGGCAACTTGGAGGAGTGTGCTTTTTTTGTTGTTGATGGAGTCTTGCTCTGTTGTCCAGGCTGGAGTGCAGTGGCATGATACCGGCTCACTGCAACCTCCGCCTCCCCGGTTCAAGCAGTTCGCCTGCCTCAGCCTCCTGAGTAGCTGGGATTAAAGGAGTGCACCACCATGCCAAGCTGATTTTTGTATTTTTAGTAGATATGGGGTTTCACCATGTTGGTCAGGCTGGTCTTGATCTCCTGACCTTGTGATCCGCCCACCTCAGCCTCCCAAAGTGTTGGGATTACAGGCATGAGCCACTAGCCCGCTTCTCAGTCAGAATAGGGAATTTTCCACACTATCGGCAAGTTCTCAAGTAGAGAGTGGCAGATGCAGCAGAAAGAGCTGTGGGTGCTCAATGCATTGGTGAGCACCATGGAAGGGACATGGTTAATGCCCTACCGCATGAGCTCAGCTATTTTCAATGCCTCAGATATGCCCTGGTGCCTGTTGCTTTCTTGTAACACGCTGTCCAACCTCCCTAGGACACTGCCAAACCCCTCCACCTCCCACGCTTCCAATTAGCTAGCTCTTCCTCAGAGGCCAGTTTTAATTTGTCCCAGGGTTACGGGTCCTTCTCCCATTTTCCCTGTCAGTTCACTTACAGCATTTTCAAGCTATTAAAATGTCCTCTTTATTGCTTGTTTTCCCTCCTAAAACTATGCACTGTTTAAAAGTTGGACTCATCTGGTTTTTTTCTCCATGCCAAAGATACTTATGAATTGTTCAATGAATATCTATCTGTTGGATGGATGAATTCATTCTGGGACTGAATGTATGAATAAATTTAATACTTGCTCTCAGGAGCAGTCTCATCTTAGAGGGCGTCACAAAAATTCGAATGGAATAATTGTAGCCATGGAACAACCTCCTTGATGAAGATATGCTGGAAAATATCCTCACAAGCCCTCAGATCACACCACCTAGATTACAGGACTACCTCTTCTGCTCTCACTTTGCAGGTAAAAAGGCATGCACCACTGGGCGCGGTGGCTCACGCCTGTAATCCCAACACTTTGGGAGGCCGAGGCAGGCGGATCACGAGGTCAGAAGATCGAGACCATCCTGGCTAACACGGTGAAACCTCGTCTCTACTAAAATACTAAAATTAGCCGGGTGTGGCGGCGGGCGCCTGTAGTCCCAGCTACTTGGGAGGCTGAGGCAGGAGAATGGCGTGGACCCAGGAGGTGGAGCTTGCAGCGAGCTGAGATCCCGCCACTGCACTCCAGCCTGGGCAACAGAGCGAGACTCCATCTCAAAAAAAAAAAAAAAAAAAAAAAAAAGAAAAGGCATGCACCAGAATGTTGTGGAATCATAATCAAGAGTGGATGGCAGGCTAGGCACAGTGACTCACACCTGTAATCCCAGCACTTTGGAAGGCTGAAGTGGGAGGATTGCTTGAGGCCAGTAGTTTGTGACCAACTTGGGCAACATAGCAAGACTTTGTCTCTACAAAAATAAAATAAAAAATTAGCAGGGAGACCAGGCGCAGTGGCTCATGCCTGTAATCCCAGCACTTATGGGAGGCCGAGGCAGGCAGATCACAAGGTCAGGAGTTCGAGATCAGTCTGGCCAACATAGTGAAACCCTGTCTCTACTAAAAATACACAAAAAGTTAGCCAGGTGCGGTGGTGTGCGCCTGTAATCCCAGATACTCAGGAGGCTAAGGCAGGAGAATCGAGTGAACCTGAGAGGCGGAGGTTGCAGTGAGCCAAGATCATGCCACTGCACTCCAGCCTGGGCGACAGAATGAGACTCCGCCCAAAAAAAAAAAAAATTAGCAGGATGTGGTGGTGTGTGCCTGTAGTCTCAGCTACTCTGGAGGCTAAGTAAGGGAGACTGAATGAGCCCAGGAGGTAGAGGCTACAGTGAGCTATAATTGTGCCACTGCACTCCAGCCTGAGTGACAGAGCGAGACTCTTTCTTTCTTTCTGTCTTTCTTTCTTTCCTTCCTCCCTCCCTGCTTTCCTTCCTTCTTCCCTTCCCTTCTTTCTTTCTTTCATTCTTTCTTCTCTTTTTTCTGGGTCTCACTCTGTCACCCAGAGTGTCACTTGGAGTACAGTGGTGCGATCTTGGGTCACTGCAACCTCCACTTCCCAGGCTCAAGTAATTATCCTGCCTCAGCCTCCTGAGTAGCTGGGACTACAAGCGTGCGCCACCACGCCCGGCTGATTTTTGTATTTTTAGTAGAGACGGGATTTCGCCATGTTGGCCAGGCTGGTTTCAAACTCTTGGCCTGAAGTGATCCACCTGTCTCAGTCTCCCAAAGTGCTGGGATTACAGGCGTGAGCCACTGCGCCCAGCTTGTCTGTCTCTAAAACAAAACAAAAGCAAAAAAGAGAGTAGATGGCAGGTTGGAGGAGGGACACTTTCGCACTTTGGCCAGGTTCTCAGGCAGACGTAGGCAGAAATGTTCATGGGAAACATGAACAAGAACAGACATCAGCTTGACACCCACTGAACACAGGGCAGTCAGCATAGAGGGGAAGGGGCTACCTTCCTGCATACAACATGAAACCCATCCCTGAAAATGACTTCCGAGGCAGCTCTCTGGGCAACACTGTCTTGTTTCACACGCACAAAAACTTGTGTCTTGTTCCACACACACAAAAAGGTCTCAGGTGGACACTTGGACATTGTCTTTGGGAGAGTGACTTAGGTTCGTTTGTGTTCTCCCCATTGCTCTGCCTTCTCCTGACTAGGCATCAGACTGAAGTTTGGCCCTTGCACATACTTCTCTCTGATGAGTTATTAATACTAACCTTTGCTTGCACCATGAACTTTAATGACATGGCCAAGGTCAGCCAGCTTGCCAGACTGGCACTAAAACCCACCTCATTTTATGGCCAAGAGATATGGCCAGGGACGGTGGCTTCATATCCAAGGTGGGAGGATTGCTTGAGTCCAGGAGTTCGAGACCAGTCTGGGCAACATAGTGAGACCCTGTCTATAATTACAAAAAAAAATTTGTTTTTAAAAAGAGAGATGTATATAGACTTTAACCCAAAACTATGATATAATCTTGTTGAGAATACAAACTCTGCTTCATGCTTCCTATGAATACATGCCCTAAAGAATATATAGAGTATCCTGTAAGTAGCATGTCTTTGATATATATTTATCACAATAAATAAAACTTTAATGTCCCAGAGAGTGCTACAAGCTGGGGCAGGCCTAGAAGCTGAACAGCAAGCAGGAGGACAAGAGAACCACAGCAGTGCAAAGTAGAAGATATTTTTAAGTAATACACTACATGTTACAGCAGTACACAGAGCAGCCAGGTGAGAAATTATGAGGATCTAGGTGGATGGGTCAGTTTTCTACAAATGCCATAATAAAATCGCATAGACTGGGCAGCCTAAACAACAGACTATTTATTTTCCCACACCCCTGGAGGCTAGAAGTTCAAAATCAAGGTGTGGGCAGGACTGGTTCCTCCTGAAGCCTCCCTCCTTGGCTTGTAGATGCTGTCTTCTCCCTGTGTCCTCATGTGGTCGTCCCTCTGTGTGTATCTATGTCCTCATCTCCTCTTCTTTTGAGATGTCTTAGTTCATTGCAGGCTGCTATCACAGAAAACCATAGACTGGGCAGCTTATAAACAACAGACATTTACTCTCCCACAGTCCTGAAGGCTGAAAGTCCAAGATCAAGGTGTGGGCAGGGCTGGTTCCTCCTGAGGCCCCTCTCCTGGGCTTGTAGATGCCGTCTTCTCCCTGTGTCCTTACCAGGTCATCCCTCTCTATGTGTCTGTGTCCTCATCTTCTTATAAGGACACCGGTCCTATTGGATCAGGGCCCTCGCTAATGGCTTCATTTTACCCTAATTACTCCTTTAAAGACCCTAACTCCAAATACAGTCACATTCTGAGCAACTGGGGGTTAGGACTTCAACATCTGAATTTGCAGGGAAGACAGAATATAGCCTGTAACAGGAGACTTTTTGGAATGCTGTTGGCTGTTTGATTTTAATGAAGGATTACATTTGCCTACAAGTCCAAACACTAGAAATAGCCCAGAAGGGTTGCAGCCATAACAAAGGTAATAAAGAACCACCTTCCCCATGATCTCCATGTGGTCCTTGCCCCCTGATGGTCCTGGACTGCTCAGACGGCAAGCACACTTGATCAAAATCCCAATTAGCACTGTTACTTCTAAGAGCTTAAAAACAACAGCATCACATTTCAACTAGCCTTTCTGCCAGGGTGCATGTGCTACGATCACATACTGTAAGGGACGGACATCAAACAGGAGCACATCCTCTCGGGGAAGCTGCAGGAAAGAGGGTTTAAAACACTCAAATGAAATGGAGCAAGCTGCAGTGACCATTAAGGACACGCTGAGCGCAGAAAACTCTACAAAGATGAAAGAAGAAAGAGGAACTAAACCAACACTAGTCCTTGGTAAATTACATGAACCTCGTTTCTTGGTATCTTTTGATTACACTCAGGCTGATGCCTCTGTGGTCCTGCATCAGGCTGATGCCCTGAAGCCCAAGCTCTCACTCCCAGCTCTGTTCTTAATGCAGGACCGACAATTTTTGTTTTCTTCTGTAAATGACCAGATAGTGGATATTTTAGGCAGGGAAGTCTTCATGGGTGAGCAAACTGCAGTCACGCAGGGCCCCACATTTAGAAGGGGCCAAACCTTGGTTTAATGCTTTGCCATCACTGTCTTCAGATTCTTAATTTTTCAAAGGGGCCTTGCTTCTCATTTTTCACTGGGTTCTGGATATAACACCACAGGTCCTGGTTTGCATCTTCACAGGCCATGCAGTTTCCGTTGAAATTATTTGACTCTGCCGGTGTAGTGCAAAATCAGCCATAGACCATAAGAAAATGAGGAAGTGTGGCTGTGCTCCAACAACATTTCTTTTTTTTTTTTTTTTTTTTT
>NW_016814066.1:40464-47360 GCF_001698545.2 Rhinopithecus bieti | reverse complement strand
CCGCCCGCCTCGGCCTCCCAAAGTGCTGGGATTACAGGCTTGAGCCACCGCGCCCGGCCTCCAATAACATTTCATGTGGGATGCTGTCATGGGTTGGACTGTGTTCCCCCCAAAATTGATATGTTGGACCCCCAGTACCCTGGAATGTGACCTTATCTAGAAATAGAGTCTTTGCAAATGTAATTGCTTAAGATGAGGTGTTTAGGGTGGGCCCTCACCCAGTGACTGGTCTCCTTATAACAAGGAAAAATTTGTACATAGACAGAGATACATATAGAAGGAAAAAGATGTGGAGAAGGCCAGGCACCGTGGCTCACCTGAGGTCAGGAGGTCAAGACTGGTCTGGCCAACATGGTGAAACCCCATCTCCACTAAAAAAATACAAAAATTAGTCAGGCGTGGTGGCAGGCGCCTGTAATATCAGCTACTCAGGAGGGTGAGGCAGGAGAATCGCTTGAACCTGGGAGGCGGAGGTTGCGGTGAGCCAAGATTGTGCCCAGCCTGGGCAACAAGTATGAAACTCCATCTCAAAATAAAGTAAAATAAAGATGTGGAGACATAGGAAGAACATCTATAAGCCAAGAAGAGAAGCCTGGAACTCATCCCTCCCTCATAGCCCTCTCAGAAGGAACCAACCCCGCTGACACCCTGGTTCACACTTCCAGTCTCCAAAATTGTGAGACAATTAATTTCTGTCGTTTAAGCAAAGCTGTTTGCGATACTTTATCACAGCAGCCTGAGCAAACTGTTAAGAGATACGGACATTTAAATTGCATATAATTTTCATGTGTCAAAAAACGTACTGTTTCTTTGGATTTTTTTTTCATCATTTTAAAATGCAAAACCCATTCTTAGCTCACGCGCCATACAAAAATAGGTAGCAGGGCAGATCTGGGCTGCTGGCTGTAGTTTGCTGACTCCTATTGAAACTGTGCCCCAAGGAGTTAAAGAAACCAATGACTAACAGAAATTCTTGAGTTTGCAGGATGGCAGATAAGAAAAGAAACAAGCTGCTGAAATGCTGAAACTCCCTATGCTTGTAAGGTAACAAAACTGGCTGAAATCAGTTGGAACCAACAGAGCCAACTGGAGCCTGCCCAGAACAAAGCTTGCTGACATCATGGCCCGAATTTCCATCTTGTGTTTCCTACTAACTCCCCCGAATGTGATCCATGAGGTACTGTGAAGACGTAACTGTGCCTGCCCAAGGCCTTTCCACACACACCTTCACTTTCCTTCCACCAATCACCAACTAATCCCAGGATCTACCTTTTCTAATAAAATTATTATATTACATGGAATCAGCCCAATGCCCATCAATGATAAACTAGATAAAGAAAATGTAGTACATAGAATACTATGTAGCCATAAAAGAGATCATGTCCTTTGCAGGACATGGATGGAGCTGGGAGCCTCAGCCAACAAACACAGGTGCAGAAAACCAAACCCCGCATGTTCTCACTTATAAGTGACAGCTGAACAATGAGAACACATGGACACAGGGAGGGGACACACACTGGGGCCTGTCAAGGGGACGGGGGAAGAGAGAACATCAGGATAAATAGCTAATGCATAGGTGATGGGTTGATAGGTGTGACAAACCACCATCACACACGTTTATCTATGTAACAAATCTGCACGTCCTGCACATGTACCCCGGAACATAAAATAAAGCAAATGTTTTTTTGGTTTTGTTTTTGTTTTTTTGAGACAGAGTCTCATTCTGTCGCCTAGACTGGAGTGCAGCAGTGCGATCTCGGCTCACTGTGAGCTTCGCCTCCCAGGTTCACGCCATTCTCCTGCCTCAGCCTCCAGAGTAGCTGGGACTACAGGCACATGCCACCAAACCCAGCTAATTTTTTTGTACTTTTTTGGTAGAGACAGGGTTTCACTGTGTTAGCCAGGATGGTCTCGATCTCCTGACCTCGTGATCCGCCCTCCTTGGCCTCCCAAAGTGCTGGGATCACAGGCGTGAGGCACCGCGCCTGGCCTGGGATTTTTTTTTTTTTTTAATATGGTACTTTGTAGCCTCTGCGACAGCAATACAGAAATTCCAGTCACTACAAAATAAACTTATGTGTGCATACACACTCACACACACACACCCCCCTTTACCCTTTCAGTAGGGCCTCTTCCATAAACAAATTCACCCTCCCTTGATGAACTTGATTTGCAAGCCTAAAACCAAATAAGGTGCAAGTTAAGAGGAGAGCCTGCTGACACAAGGGTATCCAGTGGTCTCTGCAGACAGGTTTCTCCTCCTGGTAAAATCTCAGCAGGCACAGAGGGCAACAAAGAAGGGCAGCCATGGCGGTGTCTCTGCCTCCGTCATAGGCTCTTCTGCATTCTTTCTCTAGCACCGTTTCTCTTTTTGAAGAATTCAATGTTTATGGTTTTGGGGCACATTTTCACAGGTCTGCAGAAGCAGATGTTTTCATGTACATCGTCTCCCCCAGGGCTCTCTTGTGAACACTGTATAAGCAGGCACACAAAATGATGAACAAAGTGTCCCCGGGACCCCTCTGAGATAGAGCTGATCCCAGGCATGAGCAAGAGAACCACAAGACAAGCCTGAAGCATCCCGTCATGCTGCAAAGATGGGATGTGCTCCCAGAATGACAGGCACGCATCTAACGCATGCAGCAGTGTGCTTCAAAATTCCGCACAAGTCAAACCTGTGACAAACTGGATATCAAAACAAACAATGGCGGGAATGGATTCCAACCCATTTGAATACTTCAGAACCCGTGAGTCCACAGTGACAACACACACATAAGAAGATAAAGCTCTGCCTTAAAACAGAGTGCAAATTACTAAATGCATAAAGAAAGAAGTGCCTGGCAGTGCCCGAGCTGACCTGTCACAAAGTTGTACTTCGGAGGTGAGCTATTGCACTCCCTAACTCAGTCACTAGTCAAAAGGTCTTGTTAATACGAAAGACTTTTCTAATTTTGGAAAAAAACAGTGGAATGTAATACTGTCCAATGCTAACAGCTGGGTGGTAGATATATGGGCAACATTTTTCCCCTCCAACTATTTCCATTCTTTACATATTCTGAATGAGTGTGTATTGCCTTTCTCATGCTCGTAAAGACAATTGTTGAACTCTAAAACATCAAACTATTTCATTAGTAAGACTACTCAATATGGATGTAAATATTGCAGGTGCTGAGATATTCGGGACCCAATTCACTTAAACATTTTTTTAATTCTCCTTTTATATAAGTTACTAGTATTGGAAAATGAAACAATCAGTTAAGTTGACCTTCCATAACTTAAAAAAGATAATGGTGGCAATATCCACCATGATTATTATAGCAAAGCAAATTACTTTGGATGATATTCTTTAACATTTAAAACGTTGGCATTTCTTTACTCCAAGTCCTCCGTGCCCTATTTTTTAAAAGAAAGAGAAGAGAAAGACCAGATTTGGTGGCTAACAGCTATGATGCTTGAACTTTGGGAGGCTGAGGCAGGAGGACTGCTTGACCCCCGGAGTTCAAGACCAGCCTGGGCGATATAGCAAGATCCTGTCTCTTCCAAAAAAAAAAAAATTAATTAGCTGGACATGGTGGCATGCACCTGTATTTCCAAGGCTGAGGCAGGAGGATCGCTGGAGGCCAGGAGTTCAAAGCTGCAGTGAGCTATGATCACGCCACTGGACTCTAGCCCAGGTGACAGAGCAACAACCTGTCTCTAAAAACCAATATGATACTAATAAAAGAAAAGAAAAAGAAATCCCAAATTTTAACCTTATTATATAATCTTTGATGTATATTTACCAGTATGAAGAGTCCCCTTGGTTGTATTTAACAAATTCTAAAGAATAACATGGTTATAGGGAAAATAAAGGAAATAGAAAGAGGTTAAGAATGTTTACGTTTTCACTATTAGCAATTCAACAATTCCCCAACCAGTATTAGATTATTTTCCCTATATCATAAATGTTTTAATAAAAAATGAATAAGGTTCCTGGAGCCTGAGAGAAAATGTATACATATACACACACAATGGAGTCATAAAATCTGCAAACTTGTAAGTTTTCCTGTTGTAACTTTCAATGTGTTGAAGCATCTTCATGTTTGGTTACAATGAACATTGAAAAATCTAAATTGATATATCCCCAAAGTCACGAAATGGTATCTCGACACAGGGATGACCTTCAGAGGAAAAATGCTCCACATTCCCCACATGCCCAAGAAGCAAAATGGACAGACTGTTTTGTACTAAATGAAACTGTGGCGTCCATCCAAAATGTGGAGATTGACATCGGCGCTGATAAGTCCCCTTCAACTTTGCATTTCCTCCTTGTCTCCAGGCTTCTTCATAACTGGAAATTTTGACTCTCAAACAACTCACTTCACCTTGTGTGCCCCAAGATGAGGTTGAGGGGGGCCCAGACAACATCACCCCATGATGGGAAACTGCCCCAAACAAATACACCAAGTATCAGCAGTAGGAATAGCCAGGGAGAAAATACACCCTGCTCTAGGCTAATTTGACTATGAAAAGTTCCATTTTAGGCCAGCCATTACCCATGGCTTGGGCTGAATGGCGCAGAACTCCATAGGTGTTAGAAATTATAAACTCTATCCTCCTGATGCTTTCACCCAAGGCTGTCCCATCAGGTGCTCAGAGCTGCTGAAATTTTCCTTAAAATTCTAGTACCCCAACATTCTAGTCTAAAAGTGGAGGAAATGAGTTTACATTGGCTTGTCTGGAGATTCAAGCCTTCCTGTATTGGACAAATGAAACGCTTCTCTAATTTCCATCAAGTTTTTTTTTGCAGGGGGGGCAATGGGGTGGGGAGTAGTTGGTTGTTTTCTTGAGACAGAGTCTTGCTATGTTGGCCAGCATGGACTCAAACTCCTAGACTTAAGCAACCCTCCTGCTTCAGCCTCCAGAGTACCTGGGATTAAAGGTGTGCACCACTGTGCGAGCTTCATTCAAGTTTTAGAACTTCATCCTTAATTTTAGACCAAAACAGAGGAAGCCATCTCATCAAATCACTTCACACTTTAAATAGAAAAGCAGAGTTCCAGAGAATGAAAACGACTGTGGGCTGGGGCTTGCACAGTGGGCAGGAGACAAAAGTGTTGACTGTAACGTGGGTCACACACCCTTTGTCCATTTCAGACCCAGATCATCAGCCATACGGGGGGTGCTTCTTAGAAGGAGTAAGGTAAGGTAGAGTGAGGTAGGGGATTTAGTAAGAGAATAAGGTAAGGGATTTAATGGCCCAATATTAGAAAGGAGCAGTGTATTTTTAGAAGGCATTCTCCCAAATCCTGCCTGGCCAGAAAGGGGAAGAGTATAGCTGTGGAGGATTAGGGGAGGAGGGGAGCTCAGAGCATGAATCGTAAAGCCACATGGGCTGGATTAGAATCTTGTCACTCCTGCATTCCCCACATGTATAATAAGAAAAGAAGAATAACTATTTGGCAGAAGTGCAATGAGGTCTGAATGACTGCAAAATGCTGTCAAGTGTCAAGTGTTAGGCGCATTTATGGTCTTTTAAAAAATTTTTTTTTATTTACATAGGTTATTGGCGAACAGGTGGCATTTGGTTACATGAGTAAGTTCTTTAGTGGTGATTCGTGAGATTTTGGTGCACCCATCACTCGAGCAGTATACACTGAACTCAATTTGTAGCCTTTTTATCCCTCACCCGCTTCTCACCCTTTCCCCGAGTCCACAAAGTCCATTATGTCATTATTATTACTTTGCATCCTCATAGCTTAGCTCCCACTTAGGAGTGAGAATATACAATGTTTAGTTTTCCATTCCTGAGCTACCTCACTTAGAATAATAGTTTCCAATCTCATCCAGGTTGCTGCAAATGCCATTAATGCATTCCTTTTTATGGCTGAATAGTATTCCATCATATATATATAACAATTTATCCACTCATTGATTGATGATCATTTGGGTTGATTCCACATTTTTGCAATTGTGAACTGAGGCACACATAAGGTCTACTAAGTTAAAACAATAGCAATGGAAACCTCCACGTCTATAGTACCAGAATTGGGATTATCAACAAAGGTGCAGGGTGCCAGCTTCCAGAAAACCACCGACCCAAATGAGGCAAATCAACCTGTGGGAGCCGTTAACCTTCCACTGTTCTAGCCACAAACCATCGTTTGACTGATCAACTTTGAGTCAAAAGGTTTGGGATGAGAAAGGGGAGTCACAGTATCAAAAGTCTCCAGAGCCTGGTAGGAGTTTCTGCCTCACTCTCCTTTTCATCTTCCTCCTCGCTTATCAGCAGCTGTTCTCTGCCACCTGACAGCCTTTTGCCCAGGAGGTCAGAGAAGGCAAAGCTGTCTCTCAGTAATTGGAGATGTCTGGCTCTGTGTGTGGGAAGTTGAAGGGACACTTGGTGGTGCCTTCCTCCCTCAAAGCGTCACAGCAAGTCCTTTCATTGCGGCTAAGCGGAAATAGTCAAAAGAGAAAGGGAAAAAAATCATCTCTTATGAAGACAAGAAGAAGACCAGGGCTGTGGAATGGGAGAAGGATGACCAGGCACAGCGCAGGGTATTTCTAGGACTAGGAAATTATGGTATAAGATACTGTAAAGGTGGATGCATGACTTTATGGGTTTGTCAAACACCACAGCATATACAACAGCAAGAGTAAACCCCAATGTAAACTATGGATTATAGTTAATAGTAATGTATTGCTATTAATCCATCAGTTGTAACAAATGTATCACACTAATGCAAGAAAACAGTAGGGGAAATACCAGGGAGGAGGAAGGCAGGATATGGGAACTCTTTCTTTTCCACTCCAAATCATCATATGGCTGATGATATTCAGCATCCACTAGACCTCACAGGGTCTGAAACGGAATGCCTTATCAGGCCCAAAACTGCTAAAAAAAAAAAAAAAAAAAA
>NW_016814066.1:34757-39472 GCF_001698545.2 Rhinopithecus bieti | reverse complement strand
GGTAGCTGAGAAAGAAAGCACAATTTAGAATCCTATATAGAAGTTTTCTGAAAAACAGACACACAGAACCGATTGTTTTAATTATCTTACTGTCATTTGCATAGGGTAAACACACCAGTCTGCATATACTATTAAGTAACTTTCATCCAAGTACAGCTGATATTAAGGTAGCTTGCCCAATAGATAAACGAGAAAAAAGTAGAGAAAACATTTACTATCTTTTTTATTCATAAATTCTAACCCTCTCCCACAAAATGTGTTGGAACTATGTGATTACTTCCATTCAAAGTATGCTCGTTCTATTTGTAAATCTGTGGAGTAAAAAATTAAAAAAATAAAATTCAGGAGTGGTTTCCCCATCATCAGCATCTGGGCTCATCATTTCCTTCTTCCCCTGAGTTTATAAAGTATATTATCAGCATAGCGCCTAAGATGTACTAGAACATTTACAGAAATCATGATTTCCTTATGTTTTCGAAGCCTCATGGACCTGCAAAGTAGTTTTATTTTTCTAATCATTATTTTGGAGAAGAAAAGGGCAGGGAGATAATGGTGATGGATGCAGCCAAGAGTTGGGATTGGAAGTGGCGTTGGCCTCATTCCTAAGCCTCTGATTCCAATTGGCTGTACCGCCTAACATCCCTCATGTCGCCTTGTACGGAGCCGTGAGGCCCGGAAATTGCCGCGGCCTCTGTTGCTTAAGCTCCGCATTGTGGAGACAAGATGGCGCACTTCCTGGTTCTTCATCATCAACTTTTCCCGCGCCCGCGAACTTTTCCCGCCCGCGCGTAGATAACCTCCCGCGCCGGGAAAGACTAAGTCTACCCAGCATGCGCCTGGTGACGTCTCTCATTATTCTCCTCCCCGCCTGCTCTGAGCCCTTCCTCTTCCCTGCCAGCCTATATAAGGCATTGCACCGCCGCCATTAAACCAGACTTGATCAGGATACTGTCTTGTCTCCATTTCTTGTGTCTCTTGTCTCTCTAAATTCCCACCCCCTCCTCCAAGGTCTGTGTTAACGATCCCGCTGGACGGGACATTGCCTTCTCACTGAGGCCAACATTTCAGAAAATGCCAGTCCTCATCTCTCCATCCACTCTTGCTAAATTACCGTTGAGGGAAGCAACTACAAATATTCCTAGGGCCAAACCCTGGAAGAATCCCAGCAACGCACAGAAATATTGAACTTACCCAAGAATTTTCCTAGATGGCCATAAATACCATGCAATTCTGGACAACTCAAATTTACATCTCTAGTCCTGTTTCTGGGCCAGAGACTTCAGATGTCCACCTGTCTGTTTAGTAGCTCCCCTTGATATAATCTCACAGGCTTAAACTTACTATGCCCAAAATGAATTTTAATGGGGCTTCCCGTTTTCACACGATGAAAAGCCCGGCTGCTCCTCCTCCAGTCGCCTTCACCTAAGTAACTGGCCTTTCTCCCCACTCTCCTAAGAAACTGGCATCAGAACGGTTGTTTCCACCTCCCTCGCTTCTCGTATCCAACCTTGGTCAATTTTGCCTCCCGTCTTCCGAAATCCATCCGCCTCACCCCACCTTCACTGTAACCTCACCTGAGTGAGCTACCCACCTCTTCTGCCTAAATTAGTGTGTTTGTTTCGGAACCAGACTCCCGCTTTCCATTCTCAGCCTTCATCGTTCCCCAAAATATCTTGTGTCAAATCATTCCCCTACTTATAGCCTCTCTGGCTTCCATCACTGTACTTTATACAGAATATAAAAGACTTGATCTTCTAAGGCCCTGTCGCCAGGTGTCTTGTCATGATATGGCAGCTTCTTAAACTTCTCTAAAGTTACCAAATAATTTTCCACTTCAGTGCCATTGCACGTGCTCTTCTCTTTACCTAGGAAACCCTACTCTTCAAAAGTTCACATCCTCAGAGAACTTTTGCAATAATTCATATCTATCTTTCTTAGCATTGTACCCTATTTTCTCAAAATCATGTAATACCATGTGTATTAACTGAGCAAATGCTGCTTTCCTTACTTTCTTAAGACCTTCTGTGTTTAGTGTCCTAATTCTGCTCCATGAAGGCAGGGTCTATATCTGTATGAGTAGCACCTTGCAATCTTTTGTCAAATAAATCAACATTTATACATAACTTACATGATAATGCTGCATATTATGTGTGTGTGTGTGTATATATATTTATATATGGTCCTGTATACTAATTATATATATATACTATATACAGTATATACTGCATAGCATATATATGCACCATATACATGGTATACTATAGTATAGTATATATACAAGACCAGTATACAAGTATACAAGATCATAAGTGAAAAAATTCCAATGACAGGAATTAATTTGCTTTCTTTTTTAACTTTTAAAAAATTATTTAATTGGTAAATAAAAACTGTATATAATTATTGTGCAAAACATACTTTAAAATATGTATACATTGTGGAATAGTTGACTCAAGGTACTTAACCTATGCATTACTTCACATATTAATTTTTTTGTGGTGAGAACACTCAAGATCTACTCTTTCAGCGATTTTCCAGAATACAATACATTATTAACTGTAGCCACCATGTTGTACAATAGATTTCTTGAACTTACTCCTCCTAACTGAAATTTTGTATCCTTTGACCAACATGTCCCCAGACTACCCCCTTCCCAATTTTCTTAAATTGCATTCAAAAATCTCTCCCTGGAAGAAATCACAGTAGTAGACTGATGTCTGGCTTTACATACACACAGGTGCACACACACGCACACCCAGTCATGTTGACAACACCCCACTCCTCTGAGGTCAGACTGAGGTAAAACTGGAGCCCACTCTGCATGCAATGGGAGCTTGCAAACCCACCTTTATGGCAGGGAGCATCAGGCCCTCAGTGGCCCCTGAATGTGAAATGCCTCCATGGCCTGATGCTGAGGACACCCTGCTGGTAATGCAGAGAGCTGTGCACATAAATCCTTAATCTGCCCGTCCAGTCCCCCCTGAATTGGCTTGAAGCAGTGGGAAGTCGAACCACACAAGAGAGTTTCCTTGTCAAGTGACCGGAGGTCAGTGTTATTATCTCTGTCAGCGGCCAGGGGTGCACCGGTTCCCAGCGTGTGAGTCTGTCATTGCTAACAAGCTCCACTGCATTTGAGAGAGCCCCCAGGATAGGAGAGCAGGGAGGCTTATCTCCTGTTCCCTGGATGAGGTATTGAGAAAGAGACACCCTCCGCACTCTGCACCTCACTGACCAATGAAGGGATTCACAAATCTGTTAATTTGTCAACTGGGGTGTTCGACCTGAACACTAGTGATATCCTGATTGTAACAGGAAATCTCATCAATTAGAGGATGTCTGATCTAACAGGGCAGGAGACCATAACTGTTACTTGTATTCTTTCAGGGAGCAAAAAGCAAGAGTGAAAGAAAGCATTAACAATTAAGAAAGCATTTCCTTCATTTCTCTAGAGAAAATAAAACCCAGGAAAATAATAGAAGCAATAAGGAAATTAAAACTTTATCCAAGTAGCATGTAACTAAATAAATGCCATCTAATATCAGGCATCATCAATGTACTTTCAACTTTATGTCCGCACATCGTAGTATAAAAGAGAACTGTAACAAAAGACCACTAAGATTTACACTGAAATCATTTGTTATATCAGATGTTTTTAAATATAAACATATGAAGGTGATATAACAGGATATTAAGATGAAACCTGTATTTTAACATTGTTACTGTGTCACCATAAATTTACCTTTTTGCATTATTTTGGTAAACAGTACTCAATGCTTCATGCACGGCAAACAACAACTAATTTAACGTAGTTTTTAAATTGGCAGGCCAACCTAAAATTTCGCTATTTTCTCTGCTTACTGATGTCATCTAGAATGATGCTTTTGTTGCTCTTTTCCACAGACTTACAAGCAATTTTATGCAACATGACGCTGCTTCCAAAGCATCCAGAACTATGGAACTTGGCAGGTTGACCAGTTTCTGCTCACCCCCACTACAATCTTCACGGAAAAGGAAAGCCTGTGTCAGACAGGACTGGAGAGTTTTTCCACATGCCCTCAAAAAAATGTACCCTGGCTTGAACAAGAGAGCCAGAACAGCCTGGTGGGATGTCAGCCTTCTAGATTCAGCACGACATGGGCAGCAGTGCAGTTCTGAAGAACTCCCCTGCAGCACACACAGCTCCTGATTTCAATCTGTGCTCACGGGTCTGGATTTTGAGAGTTTTGAAAAATGAATTGTGCATCGTGTTATGCCTTGAAACTTTAACTCAACTCATATTTTTAAGTGGTCACGTTAGGTAAGTATCCCCTCATCAGAACAGAGACAATGCTCGATTCATTCTCCAGGTTGAGTTGTGGTTAACATGTGAGTGGGATCGAACCACCATAGGTACAGATGCTTAGAGAACAGTAACAGCAGAGAAGGGACAGAGAGAGTGAAGGAGGCTGTATTGTCTTCACACCTTTGCAGGCAGGGCAGCTTCAGCAAGAAGTAATTTACCACCCACACTAAGCTCTTTATCCCAGATTTGCTTTACTGTCTCTCTCTACCCAAGGTGTCAAACACTCACCCTGTCATCATGTTCCAAACGGCACTAGTAGAGGAAGCTTCCCCAGCTCCCAAGAAGGGCCTTATAAACCAAATGAAAGACCCTTTTGGCTTCTTTCTTTATAATGAGAAACTCATTAGCTGGATTTTTTTTTTTTTTTTTTGGACAT
>NW_016814066.1:31648-33938 GCF_001698545.2 Rhinopithecus bieti | reverse complement strand
TTTTGGACATAGAAATAATCTGGGACTCCTTTCACTTTTATGTGATAGAAAGATATGCTGCAGAATCCACATACAAATCGGCTATAAAGAGTGCAGAAAGCACTTCCTCAAAGCCTCCACTAACTTTTCCCCAAAAGAGTATGCTTGATAAACTCATGTTTTTTTAGAAATGGGTAAAAAAACACCTACTTAGTCTGTTTTGCTGTTTATGTTAGTGATTCTGTGATCCAGTGAAGTCAGGCTGATAAAATCAACAAGTTTAACAAATAGAATAAGAATCAGTCCATAAAATAACAAATGCTACCCGTTGAGTGATGTGATTGCTTTATCATCTCTTTAAGGCAGGGGTGTCCAATCTTTTGGCTTTCCTGGGCCACACTGGAAGAAGAATTGTCTTTGGCCACACATAAGATAGACTAACACTAATCACAGCTGATGAGCTTAAAAAAAAAAAAATGCAAAATAATCTCACAGTGTTTTGAGAAAGTTTACAAATTTGTGTTGGGCTGCATTCAAAGCCGTCCTGGGCCCCATGCGGCCTGAGGGCCGTAGGCTGGACACGCTTGCTTTAAGATCTTAGGGAAACAGAAGGTTAAAATGATAAGCATGGAACTGAAAACTTCATAATAAAATGCACATGTCCCATTCATGTGAAATTCGTAATTCACACATGTAACTCCCTGACTCACCCCTAAAATGTGGGGGACCCCAGGAACCACAGAGAAGCTCCAAATGGATTTTCTCAAGCAAACTGTAATATATAAATATATATTTTACCTCCTAACCAGGTCATCTCTGCCCTGCCTTCTGCCCTGTCTTCTTTCCATACAATCAACTTCATCTAGTATAACGGCAAATCCTCATTTCCACAGCGCGCTTTTGGTGGGAGAGTCGTTTTTCCCAAATATGATCGAAAATGCATTATGTGAGCCAGTGAAGGAAGTCCAGAAATAGGGTCTAGCTCGTCTGGGCTTCTGTACATCCTATACAAGAAATGAACTTTGCAAAATCCCAAAGCTGTGAATTTGGCACCTCTCAACTAGCACAAATTTCCTTTCAAACATTAAGAAGAGAACGAGAAAAAGAGACTCCAAAGTATTTTGTAACATAATGTATTCCACATTTCCATAGGCATCATTTTTAGGCCAAAACATATGGTAATACATAAACTGATCATATGTTGCCTGCCACGCTCAGCAGAGAAAGGCAGCATCTCAAAGGATTTCCTCAAATCCTTTACTCTAAGAAAGGCATGGAAACCATTTCATCAGAAATCATTCGCTCCGTCGCAGTGTGCAAAGACAGTCCACCCAGATGCATAATAAAGCCTCAGGAAATAATGACAACAGCAGCCTCTATTGCAAGTGGAGCTGAAAATAGCGGTGGGTCTTAACCACTGATGCAATGCAATCATCGAGATATTTAAATATAAGAAGCCCATTTCATGGGTCTCTGAAGCTTAATGCTTCTATCTCAACAATCCAGTGTAGAAATTGTTATGAGGGGTCTCTCTTTGGGTGCCTTGATTTCTTTTTTTTTTTTTCAATTTTTATTTTTATTCTAAGTTCCAGGGTACATGTGCAGGATGTGCAGGTTTGTTACATAGGTAAATGTGTACCATGGTGATTTGCTGTACCTATCGACCCATCACCTAGGTATTAAGCCCAGCATGCATTACCTATTTATCTGGATGCTCTCCCTCCCCCTACCCCACTCCCTGACAGGCCCCAATGTGTATTATTCCCTTGCCAGTGTCCATGTGCTCTCATCATTCAGCTCCCACTAATGAGTGAGAACATGAGGTGTCTGGTTTTCTGTTCCTGCATTAGTTTGCTGAGGATAATGGCTTCCAGCTCCATTCATGTCCCTGCAAAGGACATGATCTTTTTCTTTTTTATGGCTGCATAGTATTCCATAATATACATGTACATTTTCTTTATCTAGTCTGTCATATATTTTTTACTTCTGTAAGCAAAAATGTCATTTTGACTGTTTCTCTTTTATCTAACCCAAATGGCCAACTAGCCACCTTTATTTTGTAAGGCCAGCAAAAAGCTAAATTTTAGTATTGGTTTCCTGTATGTCTCGTTTAATATTATATACTTTGATTTTCTCTCGAAATTACCTCATTTGGCCAAGATAACATAACTAATGTGCAACTACTTAAGCCCATCCCTGAGTTTTCTTTTTAAAGTAGAAGCTAAAGGAAAACTAAGACACATGCATTACGTTATCTTTATTTGTATAAGCGAATCTGAGTAAAATGGTCTTCCCAAATGTGAAAAATAAA
>NW_016814066.1:25572-27723 GCF_001698545.2 Rhinopithecus bieti | reverse complement strand
TTTGTGAATTAAATTTACAGGCCCTGATAACAGAACCCTATGAGGGTAAAAGGAAAGTTTTTCCATCGCTACACTAGTCTAGTCACCTAGCAATTTTATATAGGACAAAGAAAATTAGTATCAATACAAACCAGTAAAATGTGAAGATGAATATGTATGTGCTTTCAAGAGAATATAGCTACATCTCTTGTTTGAGAGATTTCCCAGCCTCTCAAAACCTGACTTCCCTCTTTTTTCTCTTCCTCATGGCCACGCTA
Organism: Rhinopithecus bieti; assembly: GCF_001698545.2. Taxonomy (NCBI): domain Eukaryota; kingdom Metazoa; phylum Chordata; class Mammalia; order Primates; family Cercopithecidae; genus Rhinopithecus; species Rhinopithecus bieti. The sequence goes on along the minus strand of NW_016814066.1, from coordinate 27,466 downwards.
CCAAAATAAAGGAGAACCATACCCGGAATGAAATTTCTCCCTTTCCACACTTTCCTCAAGTAACATGCAGTCTGCCTCCTGTCTTCCAGGCTTTCCTAAGACTCCTCTTTCAAAGTCTCCAAGGACATCAAGACCCATTCTATGGTCCCCACATCTTATTAGCCACAGGACTTTGAGAGGGTCACTCTATCCAGCATTTTGCATAATAATCAAGGAAAGTTAATACTTTCCATTCCCATCTCAGAAAGATACTTTAAAAGCAAATGGTATTCATTTATGTGACAATTCTTTGCAAACTATAAACCCTAACCAAATGTAAGGTATTAAGATAACGACCAAAGATCAAGCCAAGTTACTATCAATATATTTGGGGAGAAATCCAGAAGTAATAAAAACGTCAAATTACCCCTAATGTAAGATACAGAAGTGAAAGAATCACATTGATCAGGGAGTATACTTCTGAGAGCACAGAACTTAAGATTTCTGATTTAGATGACTGAATTTATATCAATCCACTCCCCACACAGCACTCCTCACCCAAACGAACCCTTTGCAAGCATGGGGTCAGGCACGTGGATGGCATATATTTAACACTTAACAAATGAAAAGTGAGCTAAGAAGGAGGAATGGGGGTAATGAGTTTCCAAGACTCAAGAATTTCAGGCTCTACCTGCAAAAAATACATAAGCAAAAAACTACAAGACAATGAATGCAAGCATCAACATGGCATCTTGCTAACAGGCAGGAAGGATTCATCAACTGGTCCTGGGACTAAAGGAAGATAAATGTCAGAGAAAGCTGCAGAAAGAGAGGGAAAAAAAGTAAGCTCTGGCCTTTGTTGGAAAATGAGAATTTCACAGCAAAAAAAAAAAAAAAAAAAGGAGGGGGGGCAGAGACTGGAGCAACAAGTAATGTAATAAGTATACAGAGAACAACAAAGAGAGTTAACACATGCTATATGGCTGTTCAAGACCCATGGGATGCATTAAGTCGCTTAATCATCACAAAAATCTATATAGTAGCCCCTATTATTATCTGTCCCATTTTTCTTCAGATGAAAAAATTGAGGCACATAAAACAAAATCACTTGCTCAAGATCACACAGCCCCTAAGTAGAGAGGCCATAATGTGTTGATTAATTCCTCAACTATTTTAGTAGTCACAGGCTTGCCACTTGCTCTTCATCTCCATACTGTATTATCTCTCTCTCCAAAGTACTACAAGCAAAAGCAAAGAGGTATGAAAGAATGTGGCATGCTGAGGAGTCTGGGAAAATTGTCTAATGAGAATGAAAAAAATGAACCCCAAGAAAATACACACACAAAAAAAGAGCAGAGTCATCCGGAAAGTTAGATGGAAGCTCAATCAATATAAAGGATGCTGAAAAATGTGCCAAAAAATTTGATGTGATCCTGTAGGTTAGGGCTACCGCAGACCAGCATCTACTGTAATCCTCTTACAAATGCAGACTCTCAGGCCCTAGCCCAGACATACCACATCAGAATCTATGGAGGTGGGGCCCGGGAATCTGCATTTGAGCAAGCCCACCAGGGGATTCTTGAGCATGCTAAAGTTTGAGAAACACAGCCTCTAAGATATTGGGATCTGTGAAGAGCAAAAACGGGGAGAAAAATTGGGGTTATGGGATTACCACATTTTAAGGACAGTAAATGTTTCAGTGATATCAGAGGGGATAGCCAAACAGTCTGAGAGATTTATCAGAAGGACTTTGCAGACAGCTAGATAGAAAGGTAAAGGACGAGGAGCGATGAAGGAGGATTTTGAGTTTTTTAGCTTGGGTGCTTAAGATATATTAATCTTTTAATTAATATTAATAATTCCTGAGAGAAACACAGGTTTGGGGAGCATTAATCAGTAACTTGGCCCAGGTGAC
>NW_016814066.1:17160-22440 GCF_001698545.2 Rhinopithecus bieti | reverse complement strand
AGGGAAGAAGAGAAAGAAAGAATGCGCGAGCAAGATTTACAAAGTGCCCACTTTAAGTCATTTTCCCCCACACAAATGGAAAATGAACTTACCCACATTGGTAGCTATGCTCTGAAAAGACCCGGTTGAGAGAAGTCCTTTCTTTATTGTGTAGTTTTAAAGACGATTCTTTGACCTCTGCTATTTATGACTTGAGATCTGTGAAGACAGGGCCAAACCCCTCTGGCTCCCATGGCCCACACAAACAAAAGCGCCCCACCTTTGTTCCACTACCACATTTCCCATCAGGACACGTTTCTACCGCACTCCCTGTTTTCATAATTTAAGTTGTGTTCTCTTAAATTTTTCTTGCTCAGTTATAGCCATTACCTAATTTACAAGAGGCTCTCATTGCTCTTTTCCAGTAAATCTTTTCCCATAATCATCACTTCTCAGCTGAAAGAACTGTGGTATGAACATAGATGTCTTGTGACTTCATTTTGTTTAACCATGAAGTTCTGGACAAAAGGGTTCAAGAGACTAAACAACTCATCGGGCAACATGCTCAGCCACAATATGATATCATTCAACCGATTTATTATTTTATGGATGTGTGCATTTATCTATGGCCTTTCTCACTCTTAAAATAATTCAAGACAATTTACAAAGCTACATATGATTACAGCTGGAAAACACATCTTATGTGAGTGAAAAAAAATGAGATAAAGGGAAATTAAAACGGGGAGAAAATAAATACTGTCAGGGATGAAGCAAGTTTCCTAAATGCATATGATCAATTTCAGCACACTTGTTAAAGACAGGCTGTTTTATTTAAGTTTTAGCGTTCTAAAGACCAACTGTAAGAGGAAAACACTATTGATTGCAAAATCCACAGTATCCATAGGCCAAAAGTATCTACCCATTTCTCAAGGAGGCACAATTAGTACTGATAATGCAATCAGAATGAACGTCTCTAGGCCAGGCATGGTGGCTCAGGCCATAAATCCCAACACTTTGGGAGGCCAAGCTAGGCAGACCACCTGAGGTGAGGAGTTCCAGACCAGCCTGACCAACATAGTGAAACCCCCTCTCTACTTGAAATAAAAACAAAAAATAGCCAGGCAAGGTGGCAAGCATCTGTAATCCCAACTACTCAGAAGGCTGAGGCAGGAGAATCGCTTGAACCCAGGAAGTGGAGGTTGCAGTGAGCCAAGATCGCGCCACTGCATTCCACCCTGTGAGATAGAGCCAGACTTCGTCCCCCCCAAAAAATTAATTAATTAATACTCTCCATTTCCTCCCCCAAAATGGCATGACATAAGAGACCAATGTCCTCAACTTTCTTAGAGCAGCCCCAATGACTAGGTTTGTAGGACAATTTCTGAGATTATCACCCATACTGCATTGCAGCAACATACCATTCAGCAAAAGCCATTTGTTAAAGGAAGATTTGAAACGGCAAAGACACAGTTTAGTCGTGTAATCAAGGCATAGATTCTAGAGCACCTGGAAGTGATACATCCATCAGGCAGGTATAAACACTGTCTCTCTCCAGTGGCTTTTGGTACCGCCAGGATACAATGAATTTCATATTCTACTCCTTGGGAAGTTCCAGATGCTTGGTGGCTTTGCTTATACTTCATTGTCACTTCATAGCTAGCAGAACTTTCATTAGCTCTGACATTCACTGCAAAATTAAAGGTCCTAACAGACATTTGTCTAAAATAAATAAATAAAATAAATTTAAAAAAGCAACCCACTTCCTGCATAGATATGCATCAAACAGGGAGAAGGGAGTATTTGACAAAAATCCACCTCAGAAAATGTGATTTTATTTTCCAACCCAGAAGAAAACAGAAGGTGTAATCCAGTAAACACACACACACACACACACACACATGCACACACAGATTACGCAAAGAATATCATGTTTTGAGCAGCGAATCTTACAAGGACATTGTTAGACCTAAACTAGTTGAAAAATATATATGCCCAGGTGGTTGAATGTCATTATTTATGGGGCAAGACAAGTTCTTCCCCACTGAATAGCTAAAAGATCTTTTGAGAAAGGCAAACTGTTTTAGTTTGAAACAATTACTCTATATTCTCTTTTTCAGGCAAGTTAGACAGCAAGAATGTCCATGTTAACCCAGTTGGTAAAAACAGAGTTAAAATTAAAACCTCCATTTATTTTCCTACAATGACTACTCTTTCAGAAACACAGAGAAATGAAAAGTTTCCAAAGTAGACTACGCACAAAAACAGATTAGGTTTTCTAAGAAGAACTCCTGTGTGTGATTTGGGAGACAACTAGACTTGAACCTCATTCTAACGATTACCTATAAGGTGGAGTCAAAATTATGGACATAGAAAAGCAAATGTGAACCCCTTAAATTCAAGTGAGAGTTTTCTACCCCAGTAGAGAATATTTTGACAGTGACTGTCATGGCAGAGATAAAGCAACATGATACAATCTCATGCTCAATGCCCACAAATTCTATCTACCAGAGATTGAAATCCAATTCTGTATCTTTCTCAAATATAAGGGTCCCCAAACTTGGTGCGTATTTCGAGTTGCCAGAATAAACTCAACATCTTCAACAAGCGAGCTCATTCACCCGCTCTGCGTGCTTTCTGATGAACACATTAAACTTCAAAACTCTGTCAGAATGTATACCATGTAAATGCATCTTGGACTAGATGGTTTTCATTATGTTCACGAAGATTCCTTTTCTAAAGGCATGCTTATGGAATCGTCTTCAATGTGAACCTAAATAAGAGATTTCGTTGCCTTTTTTTCCTCAGATGGAATGAAGAAATTAATGTAGGATTAGGAAAAGGCTTACAAGAGTGCTTCCTTCCGCATGTCTTTCCTTTTTGAAGTTTATAGCAGTGTGGAGAGTTCTTTCACACCGTAAAATTGAATGAAAAGGCAGAAAACCACTGAGCTATTAACTTGCATATTGGATTTAAATTCTATAGGAACCGTTCTTTCTCTATATTTGCATATGTGTACCAGCTTAGTCAGGAGCTTGCATGTCTTTCTCAGCAACAGGCTAGTTTTAAGCTAAAATAACCTGGAATGGTTTCAGTAGTCCAGCAGCTAAGTGATCAACCACAATGCACACTAATATGTTTGATAAGAGTTCTCAGGTGAGGGCAGAAAACGCTTACATGAGAATGACAGTGGTCCAGGGGAAGCAAATCATGTGACACCAACTCATGCCGCCTTCAATGCTGGAGGCTCCAATTAGAACTGTGAGTCTGCATTCCAGGGGGCAGTGACAGATGGAAGTTTGCAGCAAATCTCTAATTGTTTAAATCATTAACTCATCCATCCACCTGCATTATCACTAGAAGGGACCCTGCTGGAAGCCTTCAGTGGTTTCTCAAAAATCTCAGGACTATTTCCTGGCCAGTTAAGAAATGGTGTTTTGAAACTAGTTGTTTATGTAGCTATTTGTGAGTTCTTTTTTAATCTTTTTCCCACGCTCTCACTTTTTTCTCTTCTTTTTTCTTTCCATTTCTGCCTTTGCATCAGAGATGATATCCACTTTAATGTCCTTATAGAGCAACATTGGATGAATTACTTATAAATCATGCCACACGTCCAGCCCTAACTTAATTTTCAATTGCATCAACTCCCTTGAGAGAGACTTCAGGCCGGGCTCTGTGGCTCACGCCTGTAATCCCATCACTTTGGGAAGGCCGAGGTGTGCAAGTGGCTTGAGCCCAGGAGTTCAAACCAGCTTGGACAACATAGTGAGATCTTGTCTCTACAAATAATAATAATAATAATAATAAATTAGCCAGGCATGGTGGCACATGCCTGTAGTCCCAGCCACTCAGGAGGGTAAGGCAAGAGGACTACTTGAGTCCGGGAAGTCAAGGATCCAGTGAGCTGTGATGGTGCCACTGCACTTCAGCCTGGGCAACAGAGCAAGACCCTGTTGTCACGTGCATCCGTGTGAAGAGACTACCAAACAGACTTTGTGTGAGCAATAAAGCTTTAAAAAAGAGAGAGAGAGAGAGAGAAAGAGAAAGAGAGACTTCATGTCTTACTAAGCACGAAAGGCCAAGGCTGCTAATAATTATCTTTTGGCATCATGCTATAGGACAGTTGGAGAAATTTACATCCAATGGTTTATATTAAACATGCTAATATAATAATGTACATAAGATGGCTTTTTCCAAAGAACACTAGTTGAAACCTCACACACACTAACAATTTTTTTTCGCATGCATTCTACACAAATGTTAAGTCCAAAATGTTGCTTTAAGGAAATAATAGAATATTTCTCTTATCTCTTCTAATGTTTATTATCACATCACATTTATTTTCTCCTGAAAAATAAAGACATGATCTCCTGTAAGTAGAGACATGTACTTGTGGAAATAATAACATTAATATCCAAAATGAAGGGGAACTAATTATACCCGACTTGAGACGTTTTCTGCATAAATCTCTCCCTTTGAATTACACAAGCCTGCACTTCTCCTGAAGTCATTGTCAAACGTGATTTGGCTGTGAAGTCATTGTTTGCTCCAAAGGAGATCAGTAAGTTGAACAACGGATGCTTGGTGAACAGCAACATTATTCTTGAAATGTATCATATATAAAGTCAGGAGATATTGTATAAGCATCAGTAAGTATTGCAACAGGTCTAAAGTATCTAAACATTTAAAATTTTGACCCACTTCATATTAGAATTACAATCAGATAAAAAACGTTCACCTTTGGTTCTTGGGTACTTGGGCACAGTGCATTTTCGTGTATGTCCGAGTTTTCATTTTGCTCCTAAGAAATGTCTTCCTTGGGCTCTATGGATTTACGGTCATTACCACAAAAATCACAGAAAGCATCTCATACAAAACAAACATTTCCACAGTCATATTCAGATGTGTTTCAGAGGTTTGGCCCTCACTCGATAAATTTCACAGATGGCAAATGAAGCTGTCCAGATTTTTATACAAGCAAAACCAATCTTCCTCACCTCTAAACTTGGTTCTGAATAAAGCTGGAAAATTACTAACAGTTTGGAGTTGTAGCCCTTATAAGAACTGAACTCCCACTGAGATCAAAGCTGTAAGCCAAGGCACCAAGATTGGGCCCTAAATTACCACTTTTCAATACACACACTCCAAACCAAATGGGGAACAAAAGTCAAGCCAGTGAGTTCCGGCACCCAAAGGCAGAGAGATAAGCATGCTAAGTGGCATGCCATTGTTTGTTAGATGCAAGGTTTTGAAACATAACTCTGAGCTGAAGTTTAAAGGAGAAATCTTTTTTTTTTTTTTTTT
>NW_016814066.1:11103-17087 GCF_001698545.2 Rhinopithecus bieti | reverse complement strand
TCACCATGTTGGCCAGGCTGGTCTTGAACTCCTGACCTTGTGATCTGCCTGCCTCAGCCTCCCAAAGTGGAGAAATATTTTATAAAATGAAGACAAGACTCATGCAAATATCAGATAAAAATGTACCAAAGATTTTATTTAACTCAAGAAATAGTCATATGTTACATTTGATTCAAAGGAAAAATCCCATAGATAAATAGACAACAGACAGATAAATGATAGACAGATTAAGATGGATAGATGGATGGATGGATGGATGGATGGATGGATGGATGGATGGATGGACGAATAGGGTCAATAAGGAATGCTGGTGCTGAAATGGATTTACAAATATATGCACAATGTTGTAATCCTGGAGGAAGCATCAAGTGCATTCCACTAGACAAAATTTATTTTGCATTATCACGGACAAGAGTTATTTTCATTATCAATTTTCTACCATTTGCAGAGTGGGAAAATAGTTCGAAGCAGTGAACACTGGACAGAACTTGAAGTGCAATAGAGAGAAAAATAATCTTTACTTTTGCCAATTTTCAAGTCTTTCACAATTTTTCTTGACTCTGATCATCACATTTTAACAATGGATTTTCAAAAATTAGCTGTGACTTATTTGAAGTTTTTTTCACTATTGTTTACTATTCATTATTTCAAATCCCTGCAGTTTGACAATGCTCTATAAGCAATGTCAGAAACTGTCTATTTTTGTTTGACTTTAAATATTTTAAGATATGTCTTTGTATTGTCAGAAGAATGCATTTTTATTGTTTCATTTGGGTTTAGTTTTGTCTGTGTGAACGTAATGTCATAGAAGAGGGGTTGACAAACTACAGCAGCAGGCCAAATTCAGGTTGCCACCTGTTTTTGTGAAACTAAGAATGGTTCTTTCATTTTCAATGGTTGGAAAAAAAATAAGTAAAATATTATAACGTGAAAATTACAGGAAATTCAAATTTTAGTATCTACAAATAATGTTTTATTGGAACACACACACTCTTCTTGGTCTATGTATTTTCTACTATTGCTTTTGAGCTGCAGCAGTAGAGTTGGGTAGTTGCAACGGAGACCTTATGGGCTGCCAAGACAAAGATGGTTACTATCTGGTGTTTTTATAGAAGTCATTTGCTAACCACTATCCTAGAACACTGCTTTTAATGAAAAGTTACATTGAAAAGGATGATGGGATTCAGGACACACTACTCAAAATATGGCACCTTGGCATATTAAAAAAACAGAAGCAGGAAAGTCTCTCTGACCTCCCCTCATCACCCACACATACGCTTCTCCCTGATGCAGGGCATACTGCTTAGGAAAGCTTTTCCATTCCCAAGAAGCAGGTCAGAAGACACTCATGGGAGGGCCTCCCGATCCCTGGAAGAAAGGAACATGCTCATCTCTGAAGATGACGGGTCACAGAGAGGGAACCCGAACAAACAGGCCTTGCTAAATTCCCCACTTTATCTCCACTAGTTCAAACCCTTTTTGTCCTATCATATTTCTCCATCGGTATTCACTCTTTGTCAAAGCTACCATAAAAATACACAGAATTAACCATTTACTGGAGTCTTCATTGCTTTAGGAAGGCTTCCATAGCATGTAAATCTTAGTAAATAAATTTGCAAGTTGTTCTCTTCTTAATCTATCTTGTGTTAAAAGGACCTAAGTCATGAACATAGGATGGGTAAAGAGAAATATTTGTCCTCCTCTACCAGAAAAAGCCACTGGGAAACATAGATATTAACATGGCTCATTACAATATTTTGATTCTGTGCTGTGACTACATACCAGGGCATCTTGCCCATGAATTTGAATTTCCTGTCAAATGCTCCAAATCATTCCTAAGTGGGCTTTTAGGGAAATTACATACAATGAAAACGGAATGTAAGAACAAGCATTTCCTCTGAGCTGGAGGCTGTCTTTGGTTGGATATATCATTGCTTCAGGCCTCAGGTTCCTGAAGTGCACAATGAAAGAACTGCACTGGATATTCCTAAATATTCTCTCTAGCTTTAGAATTCTTCTCTCCATCCTTCATGTGAACAATGATCTCAATGGTCTGTATCACCCATGTTGCCCTACTGAGAGGAGCCATCTAAATCTTAACATAGTCAGTCCTAGGATCCATGTGTCTGTGGCTCGTTCAAATAGTTTTCTCTTTCTTCATCAAATATTTCCATCCCAGAGGACCAAATAAGTTATGAACATGAGAACTGAGCCTTAGGACCATGAGCAGAGCCTAATAGAGACTGGGTAATTCACACATTAACCTTTAATGGGTGAGTACAGAGGAACTTCAGAATGATGGAAAAGAGTTAGAACTGTGAGATTAGCAAAGAGAAAAAGCAGAAATGGATTCTAAAGGTGCACAAATGCTTTAATGGGCAAAGTAAGGGGGAGAAGATGGTTATATCCCCATTGGTACAGTAATGGGGACTCCTAAGGAATATTGCATGATTTTTTTTTTTTTTTTTAAGGCCGCGTCTCACTCTGTTGCCAGGCTGGAGTGCAGTGGCGTGATCTTGGCTCACTGCAAACTCTACCTCCAGGGTTCAAGCGATTCTCCTGCCTCAGCCTCCCGAGTAGCTGGGACTACAGGCGTGCACCACCACACCGAGATAATTTTTGTATTTTTAGTAGAGATGGGGTTTTACCATGTTGGCCAGGATGGTCTCGATCTCCTGCCCTCGTGATCGTCCCCCCTCAACCTCCCAAAGTGCTGGGATTACAGGCATCGGCCACCGCCCCAGGCTGGAATATTACATGAATTTTTAAGAAAGGATGAAGTAACAATAGCTGGGAATTTTCTCAGTGAGCAAAAAAGTAAAAAATTAATGCAAAGACCAAGTTCATCCTTTGTATCACTTTATCACTAGGGCCTAGGGCATAGTAGATGCTCAGTGAGTATCTACTGAAATGGGATTAATCAGACTCTATTGGAATGAGCAAATGAAAAGTATTTAAAGAAAACGTTAAACTAGAAACATAAATAAAAGGGCTGAACAGCCACAACATTATAATATATGGGAAAAAATAGGACCTGATTTACATTATATTTGGCATGGAGTAATTTGCTATTTAAGAGAAAGGTTAATGAAAATAGGTTCTTAAAGGAATAGGCCGGCTGTGGTGGCTCACGCCTGTAATCCCAGCACTTTGGGAGGCTGAGGTAGGTGAATCATTTGAGGCTAGGAGTTTGATGCCAGCCTGGCCAAAATGGAGAAACCCCGTCTCTACTAAAAATACAAAAATTAGCCAGGCATGGTGGTGGGTACCTGTAATCCTCAGGAGGTTGAGGCTGGAGAATCGCTTGAGCCTCTAAGGCAGAGTTGCAGTGAGCCAAGATCGTGCCACTGCACTACAGCCTGGGCAACAAAAGCGAAATTCTGTCTAAAATAAAATGAAGTAAAATAAAATAAAATAAAATAAAATAAAATAAAGTAATGTACATTGTTAAGATTGGACCAACTTAAAAATATTATTAGAATGGAAATATATCACATTTTATCAGTATGTTTTACATTACTATAGTAATATTTCATTCCAAAAAGTATTTAGGGTGGCTTGGACTGAAAAAAAAAGAAATTAAGATAAAATCATTTGCAAAAGACATTTAGATAGAATTTTAAAATACATTATTTTTTACGCCAAAGGTGTATATTTACTTTCTTGATAAAAAATAGGTGATCTTAGTATTTACTTACTACTAAAATTGAAGTACTAAAAATAAGTTATTGTAAAGGCATCATTTTAGGATAGATTTGATATATTTTAAAAGGCTTGGCCGGGCATGGTGACTCACGCCTGTAATCCCAGCATTTTGGGAGGCTGAGGGGGTCAGATTACTTGAGGCCAGGAATTTGAGACCAGCCTGGTCAACATGTCAAAACCCCATCTCTACTAAAAATACAAAAATAAGCTGGGCATGTTGGCAGGTGCCTGTAATCCCAGCTACTGGGGAAGCTGAGGCACAAGAATTGCTTGAAGCCAGGAGGTGGAGGTTGCAGTGAGCCGAGATCGTGCCACTGCACTCCAGCCTGGCACACAGAGCGAGACTCCGTCTCTAAATAAATAAATAAATAAATAAATAAATAAATAAATAAATAAATGGTTTGCCCTGTTCTGAGACTGAAACTATGTTTAGATGTCAATTTTGCGAACAGTTTATTCTGGAGTGGCCAAGGGCATACTGCATTCTTATGGGTTAAATGTTCTCTCAACATAAAAAGAAAAGAAAAGAAAAATCACCTTAATGAAGGAATTTCTAAGGAATCTATTTCTGTGGGAATCTACTGTGTATCCCTAAATGAAGCTGAATCATAAGAGTGGGCCATCTTCAGGCTGTATCTTTCTGACTTCCCACCAGACAACAGGAACATAAAAGCAAGAAAGAGAAAATATGGCTCATTTGCTAGAATTGGGTCACAGTTTTGCCCCGAAGTTTCACTATTCACAGTAGCTATAAGGGTGAGGAAAAAAACAAAAAACAAAAAACTGGCGCATCAAGAGAATCAACCACTAAACTGAGCAAGAGCTCTTTCATAACTTTAAAAAAGTTATTCTATAATACTTCATATGTGTGAGGTATACAATGAGAAAATCACTGGCTTTTAATTCCACCGGAACTCAGTTCGAATCCCGTGTAGGGGATTTACTGGTACTTATCAGTCAAGTGACTTTGTAAGAAAGTCACCCACCTTTTCTGAGCATCTGTGACATGAAGGTGGTCATTCCAAGATGAAGCCGAGATTAATTTCACCCACACACAATTCCATCTTCATAGAACAAAGGAAATGTAAACTAACAGTAACTTAAGAGAGATAGAAAGGTATTTCCTCTTCAATGTGCAAAGCTGGTATGGGGCCCCACAGTATCAAAGAGCCAGATTCCTTCTATCTTTCTTGTCAGTTATTCTCAGCCTGGACTCCATCCTCAAAAGTACCTCATGGCCCAAGAAAGCTGCTGGGGCCCCTGCCATTGGTATGCCCTCTAAGAAGCAGGGAAGGACAACAGGAAGAGAACAAATGAGTGCATTTTCTAGCTAAATCAGTTCCCTTTAAAAGAGGCATTTTGAAATTTCTTCACAATGATTTCACTTGGGCAAGAAATGAGTTACTGGCCATATTTAGAAGCAATGGAGCCTGGGGAAATATAGATGTTTAACCCAAGGTGACAATGTACTCAGGTGACGAATGAGCTTTCGATTAGCAGAGAAGAGGAGAAACCGGATTAGTAGGCAAAGAGCAATCTCTCTCACCCGTGTTAGAGACTACATGATGACAATCAGAATTCCTAAACATAATGAGCCCCTAAAAAGGTGCTTGGCACATTCCTTGTGCTCAGTAAACTATACATTTGTTTCCTCTCATATAATAAAGTAAAACTGCTGAGGACTATGCTCTTAATTTTTTTTATAACTCCACAAATGTGTAGGCCAGGGTTTGTCAATCTCAGCATTACTGATATTTGGAGCCAGATAATCTTTGCTGTGGGAGGGTTTTTCTGTGCAGTATAGGTTCTTTATTAGCATCCCTGGCCTTGACCCACTAGATGCCAGTAACTCCTCACTCCCAACTGTGACAATCAAAAATATTTCCAGTCATTGGCAATTGTTCCTGGGGGAGCAAATTGCCCTCGGTTGAGAACCACTGGCCTAGATCTGTGCTGGACAATAGGCACTCTTCTATATTCTCTAGGGTTGAGTGGTGCAGGGGCTAAAGACCCTTGAGCTCATAGTGCTGATTCCATCATGTCGAACCCCGCATACTCTTGAAGTCAGATGAAGCACAGAGACGAATCTCTACAGTTAAAATGTTTTCTTCCGGCCTGGCCAACATGGAGAAACCCCATCTCTACTAAAAAATACAAAAATTAGGCCGGGCGCGGTGGCTCAAGCCTGTAATCCCAGCACTTTGGGAGGCCGAGACGGGCGGATCACGAGGTCAGGAGATCGAGACCATCCTGGCTAACATGGTGAAACCCCGTCTCTA
>NW_016814066.1:0-8694 GCF_001698545.2 Rhinopithecus bieti | reverse complement strand
TTTTTTTAGTATAGACGGGGTTTCAACGGGTTAGCCAGGATTGCCTTGATCTCCTGACCTCGTGATCCGCCCATTTCGGCCTCCCAAAGTGCTGGGATTACAGGCGTGAGCCACCGCGCCCGGCCTTCCTTCTTAGTGTTTTTTAACAGAAAATTACAAACAACAAATAAAATACAGTAGTATATAGAACCATGGATACCTGTATCTTGATGGCAGTGCTAGCTATGCAAATCAAATCTTACACATGATAAATGTCACAAAATCATATACATATGTTGCATGCATATCGATTTTGTGCTTTTGATATTGTTTTCAATTACTTAAAGGGTAACCATTGGTGGAAACTGGGCATACATGATTACTCTGTGCTGTCTTTGCAACTTACTGTGAAACTATAATTATTCCAAAATTAAAAGTTTTTTGTACCATTCATACAGGTATAGTAAACGTACCTTAGAACATTGCTTATGATTCTGGCACCAAACCAGGGAACCATTGTTCTGCAAAAGAAAAGGAAAATATTGACCCATTATATACTCTTCTAATAGAAAGCTACACATACACAGATTTCTAATTTAAAATTATAATTTATGCCTATAATTTTTGAATATTTGCATTTTAACAAATGCAAAACCTGATGTCCTTCCCTTCCAATGACAGAAAATGTGTCTGTAAGTTTCATTTTGCTGTTGATTTCATGATGTAAACAAAGACATATAAAATACTAAAGATTCCAAGCTGTCTGAAATGAAAAAGGGTCTGAGGCAACTTTGATGGTGTGTTGAGCAGTGAAGCAGGTAAATGAACACTAGACGTTCCACCAATAGTCAGCAGTTTTGAGAAATTTACAACTTAAGCATTATGGCTGCTTTTGACCTCAACCAATTTACAAGAATAAGAGTTTGGGATTGGGAGAAAGATCTTGTATTGGTCTGTTCTTACACTTCTATAAAGAAGTACCTGCAACTGAGTAATTTATGAAGAAAAGAGGTTTCACTGACTCACAGTTCTGCAGGCTTAACAGGAAGTATGGCTGGGAAGGCTCAGGAAACTTACAATCATGGCGGAAGGCAAAGGGGAAGCAAGCACATCTTACCATGGCAGAGCAGGAGAGAGAGAGAGCAAAAAGGGAAGTGCCACACACTTTTAAGCCATCAGATCTTGTGAGAACTCACTCACCGTCATGAGAACAGCAAGGAGGAAATCCACCCCTATGGTCCAATTACCTCTCACCAGGCCCATCCTTCCAGTTTGACATAAGATTTGGGCAGGCACACAAATCCAAACCACATCAGATCCCATGTGAAAAGCCTTCTTTTACTCTTTCACTAAACATATGATCACAGACAAGAGACTTAACATCCCCATGCCTCAGTTTATCCATCAGGAAAGCAAGCCTAACAGCAATATCTCATGCATCAGGCCACTGGGATAGCTAAATGAAACAACAGATACACTCAATATATAACAAATATTTGGGGCAGTGTGGTGGCTCATGCCTGTAACCCCAGCACTTTGGGAGGCCAAGACGGATGGATCACCTCAGGTCAGGAGTTTGAGACCAGCCTGACCAACATGGTGAAACCCTGTCTCTACTAAAAAATATAAAATTAGCCAGGTGTGGTGGTGCATGCCTGTAATCCCAGCTACTGGGGAGGCTAAGGCAGGAGAATCATTTGAACCTAGAAGGAGGAGGTTGCAGTGAGCTGAAATTGCACCATTGCACTCCAGCCTGGGCAACAAGAGGACTCCATCTCAAANATTGAACCAAAAAATGTCTTTTAGAAAATACTTTTATAGCAAGTTTATTGAGATACAATTCACAAAATTCACTCATTTACACTGTACAATTTGAGTATATTCAGAAAGCTATGCAACCATCACCACTATTTAATTGTAGAACATTTTCATCAGCCCAAAAAGAAACCTGGACCTATTTGTAGTCACTCTCATTCTGTCTTCCCCACTACCTGCCAAACCCTGGCAAACACTAAATCTACTTCTGTCTTTATCTATTTGTCTATTCTGGACATTTTATATAAGTGGAATCATACAATATGTGTCTGGCTTCTTGATGCTAAATGCTACAGCAATCTTGCTTCATGTACATTGTAGCATATATTGGTACTTCATCTTTTTTGACTGTCAGTTTCAGCTATATGGATATACCACATTTTGCCCATCCACTGCCAATAATATATCTGAATATGTCCCTTCCCAATAATAGCTTAATTATAGAATCCCCCACAAACCAGTAAATAAATCTCAGCTGTATAGGATTGGCAATCTTCTTCTTCAATGTGAAGATTATTGGCTTAAAAGATCTCAGTCCCATATGAATGCTTTAACTATGAAACCTCTCTAGCATATAGCCCTACTTTTTACTTCTTCTCAGTCTTAACTCCCAATAATTCCTACACATGCCTAGGATTTTAGCCAGCCTTAACTCCCAATAATTCCTACACATTCTTAGGATTTTAGCCAGTCTCCTATGAACCTACATACCACCTACTGAATTCCATACGTCCACACCTGGGCCCTCATCTCTCCCCTCACATCTATGCCCCCCATGGAGACAGCAAGGTCTGAAGCTGGAGACGCATATGAACAGTCTAGGGTGAAGTTCGGTATGATTTTTGGCAGGGATTACATCAGATAAATAATTAGATTGGGCAGAGGCCAATGCTAGACAAATGATGGGCATGGTTGAGTTACTGGAAAATGAGGTGTTAGGAGAAAGCATGTAAGAGGGCATAACATACCCTTTTATAAAACTGATGTTTTATAAAGGGAGCCATTGGCTTGGTTATAAGCTAAAAGTTCAGAAGGCCAGGCTGACTAGGGGATGGTCATAAACAGAGTGACAACTGCAAGAAGCAGGGGCCGGACATCGAGCACGCAGAAGCTGGGGGCTGGGACAGGGCAGCTTTGAAGAACTTCCTACATGACAGCCAGCCTCAGCATGTTGCACGGCGTGTAGGTTCATACGAGATCAGCTAAAATCCTAGGTATGTGAAGGAATTATTGGGAGTTAAGGTTGAGAAGAAGTAAATATTAGGGCTATATGCTAGTGGGGTTTCATAGTTAAAGCTTCCCCTGCTTCACCTGTGCAGAGTTGGCTCCTGCCAGGACTTCCAAGGACCACACCTGTCTGAGCACATCCTGGACTCAACCTGAGTGTTCCAAGCTCCTCCCCACCCAGTGATGGGAAGCAACGAGGCACCTTCTAAAGAAACTCTGGGTTGAAGTGGACAGCCTCAGACCTTGGAGACTAGATCAAAGCCAGTTCCCGAAGGTCTTTTTTAGCACCATCTTGGTTTGAAGGCTTTGAGTCTTCTTGAGTCAGGTCAGCAGGGTCCTGTTCCCTGGTCTAGAAACCTCAACATGGGCACGGGTGAGATGTCCTTCCCTTCCAGATGTTTCTTTTCCTAGGCAGATGAGCAGGACCTTATCTCTGGATGAGATCAGGGGACCCTCAGCTATTTCTGCACTTGCTGGATTCCTCTTTGGAGTTTTATCACACCCTCTCCTGCTGAATGATATACTTTACTTTGTCTGTGTCTTCGTTGCTCAACTAGATTTTTCCCTGGGGACAGGACTCCATGTTTCCTCTTTACCTGTCTGTATCACGTTAGCAAGGGAGGGCAGGTCTTGGTCCTCACAGAGAAGGTATATTTCTGAGGCCATGCAAGGGTGACTGGGGTTCCAAAAGTAGGCACAGCAACTGTTGTCAACAGGTTGACAAAATATGACTAATGTGGCAATACACCTTTGACTATTATTATTATTACAGTGGCCAAATCTATGTGGCAGAAATGTGCCTTGATGTTTTAATACTCACCCCATGTAATCATCCCACAAAATGACATAAGCTTCATTTATTCATTTTACAGTTAGGAAACCTGTAGTCAGGGAAACCAAGTAAAATATGCAGAGTGACAAAGCCAGTGATTAACCTCAATGGCAAACAACACAACAGGTAAAGCCACAGGTGAAGAAAGGAGCAAGATGCACACTCGATTTTGAAGGAATTTCCAGATTTATAACCTTGAAAGGAGAGATGAAGATTGGTCCAACAGTCCTAAATACCGTATGTTGAGGTAGCAGCAGTTCAGATGGATGGGGTGAAGCAGAGAATAGGAGGGGAGATCAGGTAAATAGACAGTAGATTGTAGGATTTTCATTACAGAAGATTTTATCTCTGGAAATAAATTTTTTAATTTAACAAATATCAGAGAATTAATTAAAACAAAAATAAAGAATTACAGTCCTGAGAAGCCCTGTGCAGGACACACCTTGATATGGTTTGGCTGTGTCCCCACCCAAATCTCATCTTGAACTGTAGCTCCCACAATTCCTACGTGATGTGAGAGGGACCCTATGAGAGGTAATTGCATCATGGGGGCGGGTTTTTCCCATGTTATTCTCGTGATAGTAAGTCTCACAAGATCTGATGATTTTATAAAGGGCAGTTGCCCCCGCACACCCTCTCTTGCCTGCTACCATTTAAGATGTGCCTTTGCTCCTCCTTTGTCTTCCACCATGATTGTGAGGCCTCCCCAGCCATGTGGAACTGTGAGTCCATTAAACCTCCTTTTCTTTGTAAATTACCCAGTCTCAGGTATGTCGTTATTAGCAGCATGAGAACAGACTAATACACACCTTGATTAGCTATCTTTTGTTCCCTTCTACTGTGTATGTTGAATGGCCAAACTTCAACAACAAAAGCACAAAGGATGCAGCAGAGATTGTCTTCAGCTGCCCAACCTCCCCTTCCCAAGTGAAAACCCTCCTGCCCTGCTCCACACCAACTCTCCTTCTTTCCTGGAATTCAGTGCTCCTGATACCATTGGCTTATACACACCCATCAAAATGAGAACAAAGCCAATAGCCACAGAGCCTATTTTGAATTGGGAATTAATATCAATGCATTGCATCGATCGAGGCATTTTCATTTCAAGCAAAATTTTCTACTAATCATAAAATGAAAAACTCTGTCATTACAAAGAAATATTTGGGGCAATGGCAAGCCTGCATAAACAATTATTATGATTAGAATGATTTTTTAAAATTAGTGAGGACAGCATGTCATAGGCTGCTTGGGATGATTAAAACGATAATCCTCGTAAAGTATTTATCAAAATGTTTGGCTCAGGATTTTTAAAAAATCCTTTGTTATCACTGATGTGATTTTGTTGTCATTTGCCATTAGTATTGTCTTTAGCAGTTTGGGAGTAATCCTAGACTTAATATCTCCCAGCTCACAATGGATAATACCCTAGACTAACTGATTCAGTCTTATTATAGTGAGGCTCAAAAGTATTTAGCATTGAAAATACTAAGATACAGTATTTTAGCAATACTAAAATACAAATAAAACTTGCAGTAAAAGGATGCCTTTCCGTTCTGTTTTTTCCTTGAGTGGAAGCAATTTTTCAACATTTGCCAACAGGATGAGTGGGCAATGGTATTGGTATTTTTACCTTAGTTTCCTGACTGGGCATTTATTTTCCTTTACCGCAGATAGTCTGTCTCTTTTACCATATCTAATTGTGGATTGTTCACCATTTTTAAAATCAATTTTAGCAACTATTAGTACCACTTAGGTTCAATGATCATTTGTCTATTGCAAAAATTCTCAAGCCCCTCATTCATCTTTTGCATTTATTTGTGAGGTTTTTCCACAAGGAAATTTTATATGCATACACACACACAGATGCACACATCCATGCATTCACATATGTATTTGCCCTCAAAATGCATCCCTAGTTCCTTTTTGGATTTTGGGTTTCCTGTTTTTCTTAAAATAATTGTCCCCATTCTAAGGTTTTGCAGCTGTTCTGTGCTTTTACCTGTATCAGTCATCATGTGCTAAGCTATTTATCTCTACTAATAACTTCTAAGAACCCTGCCCACTAGCATCAGGGATGCCAAAAAAACCCCGATTAATGCTGGCCACTTTGTTTGGACCAGGTGTTACTCCATCACGATCCACCTATGTTGCTTACATATAGTACTCTTTGAGCAGAAGAGCAATGAAAAAATACAAGAATCCAGTATATTTCAATACCCTGTCCCAGGGGAAGTCCTTCATCAGATTACAATAGCCTTCACCAGTTAAACCATTTGACAACAAAAATAAAATACAATATTTGCAATAAAGTCTTGTACTGGCTTAAAGCCAACAAAGATAAAGAGTCAAAGTACATTAGGCTAGAAACACATTTGCCTCTAGAACCATCATGGTAACCTCCAGGTAGGATTAGACAGTGGGACTTTTGTAATTATATAAAGATTACATCCTGTATTTTATTAGTTTAACTAGATCAAACATGAATGTTAGTCAATCCGACTTTCAAAGAGTTTATATAAGTTCAATCAAGTGCACCCCTGCCATTATTTCAATGACATTTTCAAAGTCTTTTCATTTCTAGCCTTTTGATTTTTCCTTAAAGAAAGGTAATTCTTCAAAAGCTTCAAGTAAAGAAAACACATCATTCACACAAAGACAACACACATGGGAAGAATAAAGATAAATGAAAGCTAGTTCTCTGGATACAACCATATGAAAAGAGAAAACAGGAACAGATCTCACTCATTTCCTTCAACATAGCCAGGTGTCGGCATGGAACAACTAAAGAACTAGTCAGTCTACAGTTTCCAAAATACACACCAAACCAGTGTCTAACAATGGAACTGAACATTTGAAATAGAAATCAGTCAGGAAAACCACCATAGACCTTAACTTTACCAATCAATGCTTCGACACTACAAATAATTAGCTCTCACCCTGAATGGACAATTTTGTGTCCACGCTTGGTGTAAGTTATTTTAAAGCAATAGATAAAACTATGGATACAAGTCATTATATATTTGTCCAAACCCATAGACCATACAACATCAAGAGTGAAGCGTATGTAAAATATGGACCCTGATGATGATGATGTGTCAATGTAGGTTCATCCGTTGTCACAAATGTCCCACTCCGGTGGGGATGTTGGTAATGGGAGAGGCTGTGCATGGTGGAGGTAGAGAGTATGTGGATATTCTCTGTACTCAATTGCTCAATTGCTATGAACCTAAAACTGCTCTAAAAGTCTATTTAAAAGGTTCAGGAGGAGGGCTTTCTTTATATATTTGTTTGTTCATAAGTAAGATTTCTTTCAAATGTTATGGAATATCCTCAGCAGTCTTTTCATTAACCAAGAAAAAAGTCTCTCTGTATTCTACAAATATTTCACATTTAATAGAATTCTACAGGAAACAAATATTTGATCATATAGAAAGAAATACACCTGCCTCGAGACACCCAGCCTTCCCATACCGTCCTTTCTTCATAGAAAATGCCACTTCAACCAGGAAGCCTTCCCTGACCCCACGCCCTGACTACCACAGCTCTCTCTCTGTTGCTTGCTCTTATAACATCCTGCACTTCTCCTCCCAGGAACTCTATCACACAGTGGACAAGCGTAAATTATGTGTGTTGTTTTAATTTAACGATCATCTGCCCCCCAGCCTGGAAAACCTTTGGTGGTAGTGTCTATCCCTAGCACATGTTTGCTGTTGGCTCTCTGGCACATAGCAGCGTGCCTGCCACAGAGTAAATGGTCTTCGCAAATGGTACTGATTGAAGAAATAAATGAATGGAGTAGGAGGTCATATAAAGGAATTTAAGCTTTAGTTATTAGGTCCGGAGGAGCTAGAAAGAATGATATAAATAGACTGAGCTGACGAAATGTTTCATCTTCTCTGGATGGAGCTCTTAGGAAATAGGCTCATTATTTTGTTTCCTATGATGTAAATGTCCAAGAGATTTGGCATGAAAACACCCAAAACTGAACAAAGACTTGCATTTGGGATCAAATACATGTTATTTAATAAATAAAATATGAATTATCTTTTATAGGGTGTAGATAGAGTTATCTAAAGAAAATGTATAGAACAGCAAATGCCAGACTTTTCTTCTTCTCATCATTCCGTAAACAATACAGTGTAACAGCTATTTACATAGTATTTACATAGTATTAGGTATTATAAGTAATGTAGAGATGATCTTAAATATATAGGAGGATATTTGCAGGTTATATACAAATACCACACCATTTTATTTCAATAACTTGAGCATCTTCAGATGTAGGTGCCTGCCGGGGTGGGGAGGGGAGGCAGGTCCTGAAACCCTTAGGGTGCATTATAACTTCATTTCAGGTTGATATACTTTTCCTGAAACCAATAGAATTGTGTTCTTCAAGTATATTCATCCAAGAAGAACATATTGTTGTTTCAATGTAACCAGCAGTTATTTTCCACCTGTACTTTTAAAACAACTGGCCAGGCATGGTGGCTCACGCCTGTAATCCCAGCACTTTGGGAGGCTGAGGCAGGCAGACCACAAGGTCAGGATTTCGAGACCAGCCTGGCCAACATGGTGAGACCCCATCTCTACTAAAATACAAAATAAGCCGGGCGTGCCAGCACATGCCTGTAATCCCAGCTACTCGGGAGGCTGAGGCAGGAGAATTGCTTGAATCCAGGAGGCGGAGGTCGCAGTGAGCTGAGATCACACCACTGCATTGCAGCCTGGGTGGCAGAGTGAGACTATGCCTCAAAACAAAACAAAACAAAAAAGTTTAGTGGGAAGCTGAGTGCCAGATAGTTGAAAGGAACAGTAGAAATGTCTAAGAAACTATCATCAGA
>NW_016814065.1:64631-78651 GCF_001698545.2 Rhinopithecus bieti | reverse complement strand
ACATGAAGCTAGACAACCGGTTAAACCAAAAAATTCTCAGAAGGGAGTATGCCTAAATCCTAAAGAGACCTAGAAGAGCCGTGGCCAGATAAGGGTGTTTATAACCCTATCTTATCCATATGAACAGGCACCCCTCAAGTGTCCATTTATAGGCTCTCCACAAGGGTTGCATTCCATTCCCAGAGCTATGAACATCTGCTTTTCTGGGATAGGAATCTTGGTGATATGAAACCTCCCTGATTACAGGTCCATTTATAGGCTCTCTGCAGGGCGAAGCACACCACGCGCTGTTCGCTCATTCTGGCAGCCCAACCTGGCATTGTCTTTACACAATCCTGCATGCAATTTTGTATTTACAATAATCAGGAGCATTTCATCTTTTATTCCATAGCAATGGTTTCAGGGGGTCTCCCTACAGGACTATAGGTGCGCTCCATCACACCCGGATAATTTTTGTATTTTTAGTAGAGACGGGGTTTCACCATGTTGACCAGGCTGGTCTTGAACTCTTGACCTTGTGATCCCCCCGCCTTAGCCTCCCAAAGTGCTGGGATTACAGATGTGAGCCAATGCACCCGGCCCATAAACCACACATTTCTTTGAGTTTTTGAATTCCAGTCCAAGAGAAACAATTTGATATTGGAAGGATGGCTGCACACAAATCTTTGCACACAAATAAAAATGTCTGTAGATTGCACCACATGAGGGAGACTACCAGTATGACTATCAGGATGAAAATATCAAGAGTTTGGAATATGCACCTTAGGCAAGATGCAAACCAACTACAATAGAATAGATCAAAGAAGAAACCAGAAGAGTCTGGTCATTTTAACCAGGCAGTACATTTGTTGATTTTTACAACTGACTCTCTGTAATATCCGATGTATTTATCCATGTGCAACAAGAAGTGTCAGAAACTGCACAGGCTCCCCCCTGTTTAGCTGGTAGAGAGCAATTCTATTTTCTAGCGTTGCGTGTTTACATTAAATTAAAACAGGGAGTGAGAAGAATAGGCAAGTATACAAGTAGAAATCTAAAAAAAAACTCTATACATTTGAGGAAAAAGTTGTGTTAAAGATGCAGCTAACGTCAGCCTTTGGGTGGACTAAAGGATCTCTTGTTATGTAAAAATGTGTGGGCCAGCTGTGGTGGCTCATGCCTGTAAATCCAGCACTTTGGGAAGCCAAGGCATGCAGATCACCTGAGGTTGGGAGTTCGAGACCAGCCTGACCAACATGTAGAAACCCCATCTCTATTAAAAATACAAAATTAGCCTGGTGTCGTTGTGCATGCCTGTAATCCCAGCTACTAGGGAGGCTGAAGCAGGAGAATCACTTGAACCCAGGAGGTGGAGTTTGTGGTCAGCCAAGATTGTGCCTTTGCACTCCAGCATGGGCAACAAGAGAGAAACCCCATCTTAAAAAAAAAAAAATAAAATAAAAAAAGACGTGTGGTTGACATGATATATCTGATACTGTTAATTTACTCTCAGAAGCTACTTCTTGTGAATTCCTAAGTACAGCATTATTCTGGGAAGCAAAGGAGAAAGGCATAAGCAAGGAAAAATTAAGGAAGTTAAGAGTCTCATCATGATTGATAGTCTTGTTCTGACATCTTGAGAAAAGTTGTCCACAGTGTACAGTCATCAACTTGTTGTCGTGGTTTGCAGTTTAAGTGTCTCTAAGTTATGGTGCTGAACATTTGGTGAGCTCTGAATGACCCACTCCTCAGACACGAGGGTTTTCCCATGAAATTTACATTGAGTTGTCCACCTCTAGCTTATATGGCTTCAGGAACAGAGCTGTTCTTGTTCTTAATGATTTCATTGGAGAAAATTGAATTGGAAGAACTAAAAGAATTCAGGGCCCAGTCCAGTCTACCAATGGATTGTAAATACTCAAGATAATGAACAGTGGTTCCATAAGGTAAGAGGTATACTATAGTTTTTCTTTTCAAAATAATTTTTCTGTATGTAGGAGTCTCTATTTTTACCAAGGATAATTCCAGTAGGATGAATTTGCTTGCAAAATAAGTTGAGTCTCACCCAACTTGCCTAGATTATTTACCTAAGTGCAGCAAGAGTAGTAAGGGACCATAGAGGCTCTTTTAAAACTTTGCTTTGCTAGAAGTTTTATAAGACTCTCAGATTAAATTTTCTTTTTTTATTATTGTACTTTAATTTCTAGGGTACCTGTGCACAACGTGCAGGTTTGTTACATATGTATACATGTGCCATGTTGGTGTGTTGCACCCACCAAATCGTCAGCACTCATCAGCTCATCATTTACATCAGGTATAACTCCCAATGCCATCCCTCACCTCTCCCCGCTCCCCATAATAGGCCCTGGTGTGTGATGTTCTCCTTCCCATGACCAAGTGATCTCCCCACCTATAAGTGAGAACATGCGGTGCTTGGTTTTCTGTTCTTGTGATAGTTTGCTGAGAATGATGGTTTCAAGCTGCATCCATGTCCCTACAAAGGACATTAATTCATCCTTTTTCATGGCTGCATAGTATTCCATGGTATATATGTGCCACATCTTCTTAATCCAGTCTGTCACTGATAGACATTTGGGTTGATTCCAAGTCTTTGCTGTTGTGAATAGTGCCGCAATAAACACACCTGTGCATGTGTCTTTATAGCAGCATGATTTATAATCCTCTGGGTATATACCTAGTAATGGGATGGGTAGGTCATATGGTATTTCTAGTTCTAGATCCTTGAGGAATCGCCATACTGTTTTCCACAATGATTGAACTAGTTTAGAATCCCTCCAACAGTGTGAAAGTGTTCCTGTATCTCCACATCCTCTCCAGCACCTGTTGTTTCCTGACTTTTTAATGATTGCCATTTTAACTGGTGTGAGATGGTATCTCATTGTGGTTTTGATTTGTATTTCTCTGATGGCTAGTGATGAGCATTTTTTCATATGTCTGTTGGCTGTATGAATGTCTTCTTTCGAGAAACGTCTGTTCATATCCTTTGCCCACTTTTTGATGGGGTTGTTTGTTCTTTTCTTGTAAATTTGTTTGAGTTCTTTGTGGATTCTGGATATTAGCCTTTTGTCAGATGAGTAGATTGCAAAAATTTTCTCCCATTCTGTAGGTTGCCTGTTCACTCTGATAGTAGTTTCTTTGGCTGTGCAGAAGCTCTTTAGTTTAATTAGATCCCATTTGTCAATTTTGGCTTTTGTTGCCATTGCTTTTGATGTTTTAGACATGAAGTCCTTGCCCATGCCTATGTCCTGAATGGTATTACCTAGGTTTTCTTCTAGAGTTTTTATGGTATTAGGTCTAACATTTAAGTCTCTAATCCATCTTTAATTAGTTTTTGTATAAGGAGTAAGGAAAGTGTCCAGTTTCAGCTTTTTACTTATGGCTAGCCAATTTTCACAGCACCATTTATTAAATAGGGAATTCTTTCCCCATTTCTTGTCTTCATCAGGTTTGTCAAAATCAGATGGCTGTAGATGTGTGGTATTATTTCTGAGGACTCTGTTCTGTTCCATTGGTCTATATCTCTGTTTTGGTACCAGTACCATGCTGTGGTTCTGTCTCGTTGATCTGTCTAATGTTGATGGTGGGGTGTTGAAGCCCACCATTATTATTGTATGGGAGTCTAAGTCTCTTTGTAAGTCTCTAAGTACTTGCCTTATGAATCTGGTTTCTCCTGTATTGGGTGCATATATATTTAGGATAGTTAGTTCTTCCTGTTGAATTGATACCTTTAACATTATGTAATGGCCTTCTTTGTCTCTTTTGACCTTTGATGGTTTAAAGTCTGTTTTATCAGAGACTAGGATTGTAACCCCTGTTTTTTTTTTTTCTCTATTTGCTTGGTAGATCTTCCTCCATCCCTTTATTTTGAGCCTACGTGAGTCAAAAACCTCTTGAGGCTAGGAATCCAAACCAAGGCCAACTTCAGACTTTGCCTGCATTCCCTATGGGTTTATTCTATGTATATTCTCAAATACAGCATCCCAGTCAAAGCCTTCATAATATAACCAATGTTTTCGAATGTGTCCTGTTATAAAGAGAGACGATTCTTACTGAACTTGTGCAAATAACCTTATTACTGTAAGTATATGAATACTCATGAATAGTTTTCTGATTCTGGGGCACTCAGATTGGGAGCAAAAGCAAATGTTTCAATTTTTATTTATGAAAGTGTACTTTACCAAATAGCTGTAAAGTATAAATAGCTTAAAAGAGAAAGTTTATAAATCTGGAGAATAAAACATTCAAAGAATCAGCACATTTTCAAATAAAAAATTATGAAAACATTATCCTTTTGATTATTTAGTCCAATAAATCTGAGTTTCTTTTTTTTCTTCTTTGTCTTGAATTTCATGAAGGTATCAGCCTGTTTATTAAAATTTTGAAAGTCCTCAGAGAGTCCAGTGGTATGATCTTGAAGTTATCAGAAACTTCTATTCAAGAGTCTTCATCAGAGTCTTTTCCATATTTCTCCTCAAAGAAAGAGCAATTTTGGACCGTAGCTGATTATAAATACTTCGAAGAATAATCAAAGCAACTGTCTGGGAGTGACAAAGATTTAAAATGACTATGGTTAAAAATCTAATGAGATTTTATTAGGTTTGTTATGGTAAAACACAGCTCACATAGAAATCTCATTACTTCTGTGGCATATGACACTATGACTGATAACATATTCGATTTCCAGAAATTTCATATAATTTTTAGAATACTCATTTTTAAAAATCTTTTTGTTTTTTATTTTTTTTGAGATGGAGTCTCGCTCTGTCACCCAGGCTGGAGTGCAGTGGCATGATCTCTGCTCACTGCAAGCTCCACCTCCCAGGTTCACACCATTCTCCTGCCTCAGCCTCTGGAGTATACTGGCGCCTGCCACCAGGCCCAGCTAATTTTATTTTTGTATTTTTAGTAGAGATTGGTTTTCACCGTGTTAGCCAGGATGACTTCAATCTCCTGACCTCATGATCTGCCCACCTGAGCCTCCCAAAGTGCTGGGATTACAGGTGTGAGCCTCTGCACCCTGCATAGAATACTCATATTATTAACATTCTCATAAATATTATTTAGACAAGGTTTAGCATCACTTATCACTCATTTGAAAATGCTTTATATATATTTTAACATATCAAATAATGTGGCTTTTATATTTAGCTTCTGTTTCCCAACTGGATTACTGAGTTCTTGGTGTAGCCCATTAATAATTAGGGCCAAAAAGTATAGTCTTATGTATGTTGAAAAAGGTCCTTGGGCAATTCCAGTACTTCTAGCTGAAAATCATTGATTTAGCTTTAAGTTCTACATATTACAACAAGAGTTCTCCATCCTTGTTACATGTTAGTAGTGTCAGGGAAGTCTTAAAAATTACCAGTGCCTCGGTCCTTCTCCAGACCTTTAAACTGGAACTCATGAGTGGGGCTTGAGCATCCACTTTTAAAAATGTTTTCCAGTGATTCCAATGTGTAGCTATATTTCCCATCAGATTTCTCTGATTTCTTGTGGCCTTCACTTTTTTCTGTTTTGGTATCATGATTATTTTCAGGTCTCATTTCCTGTCTTATGCTTTATGTACCATGGGGTAGGGACTTTGCCTTCTTCATTTCTGTATCTTTTTGGAACACGTGAATTGATCATCAGGAAAAGGTGTCAATCACACATAGGTTTTGTTCTGAGTCTCAGGTTCACAGGCTAATCCTGAAGTTTTTGTTCTCCACGAGGTCAGAGATTGCTTGTGATGAATTGTGTGGTTAAGGTCTGCAGTGCAGATGGTGGAGGGGAGTTCACCCTGCTTTTAGGCATAGCATTGGAACTAAGAATTTTATGTCTATATGGGTGAAGGGGCAGGGATGTGTAGGAAGACAGTTCCAATTAGGATGGAGGAATTATACTGGGAAGTAGAGGTAAAGGAAGTGAGAAGGATTAGTAAATAGAAGAAATGTGAACTTACCAAATAGGTTAGAGTAGATCCCTGGAGACTTTTGATTAAGTGAATTAACTAGATTTTAGAAAGGTAATAAGGCAGTCATATGCAAAGAAGGTTTCAAAGTCTGGAGACAAGAAGTCAAGAAACACTTTGAAAAGTGGTTGAGTTTTATGGGAATGGAGAGAATTACACTATTAAGAGGTGTTAAAAATAATGAAGAAGGTTTCACAATGTGAAATTGTGTTTCTCATTTGAATCTGAGAAACAAATGAACAGAGGCTGGAGATAATTATGTCTAAAAGACAGTGGGGTACAGAGAGCATAAAGGCCAGGAAGAAAGGGAACTGCAGGAATTAGTACTGGGAAGCAGGATTTTGGTGAAGGAAAGAGGGGATCCAGTCCCAGATACAGGCAAATAAGTCTTTTCCCTCTCCCAAGCATGGCACTCAGCCCTGCAGGAAATGGGACAAGAGAAAAGGCCATCATACCTGCCAGTCTTCCTGAAATATAGAAGTGACATCATGGCTGCTATATTGGATTAAGGCCAGGATGGACGTCCTATTCCTGAATGATCTGTCATGGAAAGAAAAGAAAAGAAGGAATGTGGGTGATGTTATTTTACAGGGGGGAGCCTCAGGAACAAGCATATAACGTGAGGTACTCTCTAAGTGTTTCTTCAAGGAATACATTATTTCTGTTGGAAATTTGATGGGAGATGATTATATTCTTGCAGTTTTTTTTCCTCTCACCATGTTTCTAGGTTGGTAATCAGTCCTCTGTCAATTCTCTACTGCACTCAGATATTTCAGAACGCTTTCAGATGTGAGAAAGGCTGATTGCTATTTTCTGTGTCAGAACTTTCCACCTTTCCACCTTTTCATGGTTGCATCTTTTTCTCAGTGTCTCTGTGGTGGCAGCCATGAATGAGACCCTGCCAGGTGTCCATGGCAGAGACCTGATTGACAGAAGGCCCAGCTTAGTGCATTTCAAATTCACCACCTCCTCTACACAGAAAGCTTCCTTCCCACAGGCTCCCAACAAGGGTGTGAAAGCAAGCCTAGTTCTGTCAGGCTCTCTTTAACTCTAATGGGTGTCTGATTGGAGGACTCCCCATCAGCCTTGCAAAAACTCTCTTAGAACTGTATTGATGCCTACAACTTCTTTCCCTTTCTTTTTCACAGGAGTCAGCTTTGCACAGCGGTCTGTGGGTTGTCCCATATTATTTTCATGCCTCCCCCACATTCCCTCACAAGTGTCTTCCCTTAAAAATTATCTTATATGTCTAATCCCATAGTGGATGCATCTCAGTTGGTAAAAATTAACATACTAGGCTTGATTCTTTGCAGTTAGCTTTTTTCCTTTCTTTCCCACAAGCAGTCTGTAACCATGTCCTAGTGTGTTATGTGGTACCTCTTTTTCTATATATATATGGAAACAGGTACTGTTGAGGAGCATGTCCTATATGTCAGGCCCTGTCCTAAACATTTTACCTGTACTTCATTTAATTCACACAATAACCCTGATGGGTAGACATTATTTCCATTTTGCCAATGAAAAGACAGAAGCTTAGAGTTGTTTAAAATCTTTCCTGGTGTCATATGGCTAGTAATAGGTGGATCTGAGATTTAATTCTAGGACTATTTGACCTCAAGGCTAATTATGATGTTAGTAATATAGCAGCTGACATTGGTTCGTCTGTGTGTGGCATCTTGTTCATTGACCGCATGAAACCTTAAAAGAATGGTATGATGCAAGCTCTCTCATACTTCAGGATATGAAAGAAGAACAAACTAAACCCAAGCACAGTGAATGAAGGAAACAATAAGGATTAGAGTGGATAAAAATAAAATGGAGGTTGGAAAAAAAAGAGGAAATTAATGAAACCAAAAGTTGATTCTTCAAAATGAAATCAACAAAATTGACGACCATTAACTAGACCGACTAAGAAAAAAGAGAAAAAATTAAAATTACTAAAATCAGAAATGAAAATGGAGTGTGAGCGTCGTGGATCATAATTTAATCCTGGCACTTTGGGGGTCACAATGGGAGGATTTCTTGAGGCCAGGTGTTTGGACTGGCATAAGTAACCTGGGGAGACCCGGTCTCTACAAAAAAATTAAAAACCAATTAGCTGGGCATGGTGGCATGCGTCTGTAGTCCTAGTATCTTGGGAGGCTGAAGAAGGAGAATTGCTTGAGGCTAGGAGGTTGAGGCTGCAGTAAGCCATAATCACACCACTGTATTTCAGCTTGGGCTGGCCTGCAGAGTGAGAGCCTGTCTCTCTCTCTTCCAAAAACAACAACAACAACAAATGAAAAAAAGAAAATGAAGCAATTACCACCAATTCTAATAAGATAATGATTATGAAAGTACTGTAAATAATTGTATGCCAATAAATTGGATAACCTAGATTAAATAGACAAATGCCTAGAAAAACACAAATATATGAACAGAACTAAAATCAGTAATAAGATTGAATCAATAAAAGCATTTGATGAAATTCAATTTTTTTTATAATAAAAACATTCTAACTAATAATGGAAGGAAACCACCTCAATATAAAGGCAATATGTGAAAAAAACAATGCTAACATCATACGCAAATGAGAAAGACTGAAAACTTTCCCTGTATGAGCAGGAACAAGACAAGGATGCTGCTTTTGACATTTCTATTCAATGTAGTATTGAAAGGCCTAGTCAGAAAAATTAGGCAAGAATTTAAGAAAAGACATTCAAATTGGAAGAAAGGAGTAAAATTATTTCTGTTCACAGATAACTTGAAGCTATATGTAGAAAATCCTAAAGATGGAACAAACCTATTAGAATTAATAAATGAATTCAGTAATGTTGCACAATACAAAATCAACATTCAAACATCAGTCGTATTTCGATACACTAACCATGAAAATCTGAAGGGAAATTAAGAAAAAAATTTAATTTGTATTAATATCAAAAAGAATAAAATATTTAGGAATAAGTTTAACCAAAGAGGTGAAACGATTATACCTGAAATCCATAAAATATTGCTTAATGATGACATCAATAAATTGAAAGACATTTTGTTTTCATAAATTAGAAGGCTCAATATTGTCAAGAGGACAATGCTACCCAGAGTGAGCTGCAGATTCAATACAATTCCTATCAGAATCTCAGTGACATTTTTGCAGTAAAAGATAAATCTGTCCTAAAATTTGTATTGAATCTCATGACTCTAAATAGAGAAACAACTTTGAAGAGGAAGATTGAAGCTGGAGGACTCACACTTCCTGATTTCAGCATTTACTACAAAGCCCCAGTAATGAATACAGTGTGGTACTGGCATAAAGAAAGACATAGAAATTAATGCAAAATAACAGAGAGCCCAGAAAGAAATACTTGCATATACAGCCAAATGATTTTCATCGAGTGTGCCAAGATCGTTTAATGGGGAAAGGACAGCGTTCTCACCAAACGATACTGGGAAAGCTGGATATCCAAGGGCAGGAATGAGTGGAACCTTTACCTAACACCATATACAAAAATTAACCCACAATGAAGAAAAGATCTAAATGTAAGAGCAAAAATTGTACAATTCTTAGAAGAAAACATAGAAGAAAACCTTAGTGATATTGGATTTCACAATGATTTCTTAGTTGTAACCACAAAAGCATAGGCAACAAATAAAATGGATAAATTGGACTTCATAAAAATAAAAACCTTTTATATATCAAAGAACATTATCAAGAAGGTGAAAATGCAACCCATGAAATGAGAAAAATATTTGCAAATTATAAGTGTGATAAGAAATTAATTTCCAGAATACATGAAAAACTACAAGTCAACAACAGCAAACATCCAAAACCCAATTAAAAAATGAACAAAGGATTAAAATAGAGTTTTCTCCAAGGAAGATATACAAATATCCAATAAGCCCACAGAAAGTTCCTCAGCATCATGAATACTTAGAGATATGCAAATCAAAACCAAAGTGTGACACCACCTCACACACTTTAGGATGGCTTTGATAAACAACAACAATGA
Organism: Rhinopithecus bieti; assembly: GCF_001698545.2. Lineage (NCBI taxonomy): Eukaryota > Metazoa > Chordata > Mammalia > Primates > Cercopithecidae > Rhinopithecus > Rhinopithecus bieti. The sequence goes on along the minus strand of NW_016814065.1, from coordinate 68,715 downwards.
CAGCAACACAAAACAAGTCTTTTCAAATAGGTGGAAAAATTGGAGCTCTAGTGGATTGCTGATGGGATGGGAAGTGTTATAGCCACTGTAAAAAGTGGTGTGGTTGTTTTCAAAAATTAAACAATAAATTACCATTCGATCCAGCAATTCCACTATAGAATTGAAAGAAATTTGAACAAATATTTGCACATTGATATTCAGAGAAGCGTTACTCACAATAGCCATAAAATGGAAATGGAAAAGTCCATTGAAAGATAAGTGGATAGGCAAATGAGGTATATCTATACATCGAAATGTTATTCAACCTTAACAAGGAATAAAATTCCAATACATCATGCAAAATGGATGAACCTTGAAGATATTATGCTAACTGAAATAAGCCAGACACCAAAGGATAATTATTATATAATTCCATTTATAAAAGATAGAATAGCCAGTTATGTAGAGACAGAAAGTAGAATGGTGGATGCTAAGGGTTAGTGGGAGAAGGAGTAAGAGTTACTGTTTATTGGGTACAGAGATTTAATATGGTAAAAGGAAAAAGTTCTGGAAATGGATAGTGTGATGGTTACACAACACTAAATTGCACACTTAGAAATAGTTAATGATAAGTCTTATAATAGATATATATAAAGTGTCCTGGTAGTCTTACACTGTATAAATACACACTTTTTGGCATTGCCCCTTTCCTGCCATGCAGACCTCCAGAGGTGAATCTCCCTATTTCTCCAAGTGTGCATCACTCACTGTCCTCTGTGCTGTGTCCCACGTGCTGTGCCCACAGCCTCATACAGCCTGTGACTTCAGAGCCAGGACACAGCTCAAGAGTCTCCCCGAGGCTCCCTCTCTTCTTGTTTCCCTGCAGCCTTGGCTTCACTTCACCTGGCAGCTCGATTTAGCCAAATTCAGGACACGCCACCAGGGCTCTTTCTCCACACACGCTGGTCCCACCCCAGGTGGAGTCAGGCAGGGCCAGTCACTGGAGAAGCCTGGATCAGAGCAGGCAGCAGTCTGAGCTGCTCCTCTCTCATCCAAGGGGCTTCCTCCTCTCATTTGGGGGAAAAATGTGAGCTTGTTTCAAAGCCTCAGATGTTCCTTGTAGCTCATGGAATAGGTAAAAGGAAACAAAGACATGGCAGAAAGGGATGTGTTGGTGATAGTAAGAAGCAACATGACCTTGAGGACTCTCCTTCTTGTCCCTCTGTGAAGCCTCTTCCACCACATAGGGCTCAGGGCTGAAAAAGCCCCTCCCTACCCTTCTCAGACTGGACACAAAGTCAGCCATGAGAAAACAGGAAAACAAGGAGAAGAGAGTCTGTAGAGACAAATTGGGAGGGTTCAAAAGGAGAATTTAGGATTTGCTTCTGCCCATTGGACACAGACTGGGAATTAAAATGTTTTCCTGACTCTTCTCTGAAAGCCAGATAGACTCCACCTAAAATCCTATTGCCAATGATGCAGGGATCCACTTACCAGAGACTCTGATCGTCTTGAATGTGGAACGTTCGCTGCCAGTGGCTGAGTTACGAACAGAGCAACGATAGAGCCCGCTATGGTTTGTAGTAATTTGGGGGATATAGAGCCTTGGTCCTGATTGCAGAAACTTCCCATTTATCGTCCAAGTATACTCTGCCGGTGGATTCGAGTCCGCGAAGCATGACAAGTAGAGGTTTTGTCCTGAACGGTAGTCGGTCAATGAAGGGAAAATGCTGGGGAGGTCTGGACCATCTGGAGTAAAGGGAATAAAGCCACAGGTGATGTCGTCCAAGGGAAGGGGATGCTTCTGATCTCTTAAATTGACACAGTGTCCCCCTGAGCCAAGACACATCCTCAAGTCTCAGCCAAACCCCTTCTGTGTTCACTGAGCCAAGGCCTGAGGTATTCACCTGTTTCTCCCATCACAGGTTGTAGACCCCAAGTCTCCCATGACAAGAGCATCCACTCCCCTTATATTCTTGGTTAAGGCTGTGCCTACCCAGGTTTTCCCAGAGCAGGGAGTCATGTCCCGCTCAGGTGTCCAGAAATAAAATTGTCTGTACTTGGACCTGAGACAGACTGAGATGTCTGGTCTCTGTTCATTTGGATTTAAGCTGGTGGCCTGGCCCACAGAGGAAACAAAGATACAGAGGACATCCAGGGTGACTGGGTCACTGCAGATGCTGCCAACTCGGTCCCATATTTCACATTCATAGGTTCCTGTGTCATTTCTTGTGACATTGGGTACAATGAGGATCTTGTTTATACCGGGTTGTTTTAGCCTGGGGCTAACTGGGAGGCTCTGACCANTTTGGGGGAAAAATGTGAGCTTGTTTCAAAGCCTCAGATGTTCCTTGTAGCTCATGGAATAGGTAAAAGGAAACAAAGACATGGCAGAAAGGGATGTGTTGGTGATAGTAAGAAGCAACATGACCTTGAGGACTCTCCTTCTTGTCCCTCTGTGAAGCCTCTTCCACCACATAGGGCTCAGGGCTGAAAAAGCCCCTCCCTACCCTTCTCAGACTGGACACAAAGTCAGCCATGAGAAAACAGGAAAACAAGGAGAAGAGAGTCTGTAGAGACAAATTGGGAGGGTTCAAAAGGAGAATTTAGGATTTGCTTCTGCCCATTGGACACAGACTGGGAATTAAAATGTTTTCCTGACTCTTCTCTGAAAGCCAGATAGACTCCACCTAAAATCCTATTGCCAATGATGCAGGGATCCACTTACCAGAGACTCTGATCGTCTTGAATGTGGAACGTTCGCTGCCAGTGGCTGAGTTACGAACAGAGCAACGATAGAGCCCGCTATGGTTTGTAGTAATTTGGGGGATATAGAGCCTTGGTCCTGATTGCAGAAACTTCCCATTTATCGTCCAAGTATACTCTGCCGGTGGATTCGAGTCCGCGAAGCATGACAAGTAGAGGTTTTGTCCTGAACGGTAGTCGGTCAATGAAGGGAAAATGCTGGGGAGGTCTGGACCATCTGGAGTAAAGGGAATAAAGCCACAGGTGATGTCGTCCAAGGGAAGGGGATGCTTCTGATCTCTTAAATTGACACAGTGTCCCCTGAGCCAAGACACATCCTCAAGTCTCAGCCAAACCCCTTCTGTGTTCACTGAGCCAAGGCCTGAGGTATTCACCTGTTTCTCCCATCACAGGTTGTAGACCCCAAGTCTCCCATGACAAGAGCATCCACTCCCCTTATATTCTTGGTTAAGGCTGTGCCTACCCAGGTTTTCCCAGAGCAGGGAGTCATGTCCCGCTCAGGTGTCCAGAAATAAAATTGTCTGTACTTGGACCTGAGACAGACTGAGATGTCTGGTCTCTGTTCATTTGGATTTAAGCTGGTGGCCTGGCCCACAGAGGAAACAAAGATACAGAGGACATCCAGGGTGACTGGGTCACTGCAGATGCTGCCAACTCGGTCCCATATTTCACATTCATAGGTTCCTGTGTCATTTCTTGTGACATTGGGTACAATGAGGATCTTGTTTATACCGGGTTGTTTTAGCCTGGGGCTAACTGGGAGGCTCTGACCATTTACCCACCACATGTACGTGTAGCCCTGAGTCTTAGGTTAACAAGTTAAGGCTACAACATTCTTATTCTCCATGGGGTTGATGTTGTTGCTGGTGATGTAGGGCTTGGGCAGCTCTGCTGTGTGGATAACAGAGAGAAGATTGTCCAGTGTAGCACCTTTGATTCCTCTACAGGCATCCTTCAATCAGAGTTGGCATCTCCCATCTCTCAGCCCTCTGAGTCCTTGAAAGTCAACAGCTGGTTTGTGTGTGATAAGAGATGCATGATGATCTAAGGGCTCAAAGACTGTGAGGCCGCCTGCTCTGTCTTAGGGAAGCACACTTTCTCAAGTGTGAATTGAGCAGCAGTGTTGGGTCATGGACAGACACATCACATTATCTTAATCCAGTCTGTCACAGATGGACATTTGGGTTGATTCCAAGTCTTTGCTATTGTGAATAGTGCCGCAATAAACATACGTGTGCATGTGTCTTTATAGCAGCATGATTTATAATCCTTTGGGTATATACCCAGTAGTGGGATGGCTGGGTCATATGGTACATCTAGTTCTAGATCCTTGAGGAAT